>NW_028301714.1:16388333-16691363 GCF_037042655.1 Diuraphis noxia | reverse complement strand
AAATAACAGTATAGACATTAAAAGAATGAAAAGTGAAACACATTAAACATTCATGTTGTGCTAATGCAAACGCGAATCATGCGTAGAACATTCGTCATTCGAGGATTTCAAAAGTAATATTATTTCTGCTAGTTTGAAAAATATCCTATGGTGTATCACGAACCGTTCCATCGACGTTGTTGACAAAAGGATAGACAGTCGCGGTTTGCGGGTGGTAGAATCTGAATTTTACTGACCAGTGACCGTTATCGTAGAACCATTTAAAGGATCCTAACATATACGAATGGATATGGTGAAAAAAATCTCCTAGTAGTCTCATCGAACTTTTACGACTCATACATTGTTATTATCATCAAAAAAAAAAAAATAAATAAATAAATATAAGTCATAACTTTTGGCAGGACATTGGGAACGTTTATGGCCGACGATAAAAACCGTTACTAACTGGACCATGCCTAGAACTGGGTAAGAAATATGTGGATTTTTGCTGTATTGACAAATCCGAAATCGTAAATTTGTTCGGTAACGCCTAGACAAATTATCGATGGTAACGCGTATCGGACGAATAAAACGCGTTTTTCGATGAAAAGTTGTTTAATTTTTATATTTTCAGTTCAATGTTTAGCTAAATTTAAATCTTAACTGCAGCAGAGGGTCATTAATCAATATAATATTTAATTCTTCTATCATTTTACAATATACAATACAGCTGAAATTGGGTATTTAAAACTTCTTTACTCTTTAGACTATAACCATCACTATCGAAAATATGTAATAAAATGTCATTAAAAACAATATCACTTATAAATATAAGACTGCTATTAGGGACTAGAGAAATTATAGTTATAACTTTGTAAGTATGAACGATCTTAAATGTGAACCTTCATAAATAAAAGGGATTCAAAACATAATAACCCATTTCTGGAAAACGTTTATAGCTAGGTATAAAATAGCTTACGGCTTAATTTAAAAATGTTATTAAAACGTTATTATGTACTTAATTTGTTCCAATAAAAATAAATAAATTTGAAACTATAAGAAAGTATCCTATAATCAGTTCAATAATCTTTAATAGAAAACCGATTTTATTAATATCCAAGCCCTTAATTTAACACAGTTTCAATTTAAACTTCTATTACTCCCATTAGGACAATAATAATATAAAGGTAATTTTTTTTATTATTTTTCAGTTTTTATTTTTTTGGTGATTTTTATGCATCCCCGGACGGCGTTACCGGCGTAAAGTAAAATCGCAATTGTAAACATAACGGCGATGTGTGACCGGAATACATTTGCTGTGTTTTGATCCTTTTTGGAAAAACAAATACAATAACAACTTGGATGTTTGTTTATAATTTGCAGATCTATAAGTCAGCTTGTTGACTTTGGCTTGTATTCTATTTTTCTCAGCCGTGATTGAAAGTATAAGCGGATTACCAATCTGTGGTACTTGAACGTGAACAAATTATATGTTACTTTTTATTCATACATTTTCTATTTCATATATGTGTAGGTATAGATATGTTTTGCCAAGTTTTTAAAATATTTTATCCGAAATTAGCCAATTCTATGTACGTAATGTACCTATACTTATCAATCGTAATTCCTAATAAGACATAATAGAGATATTTATAGCAGTAGTACTCGTTCCTGAACACATGATCTCTATGTAGTATTTTTCATCTATTATTTTTTGTTTTAAGTTTTCGTAATAACAACTATTTACTGCAAACGAATATGAATGATTTTTAACACTAAACTAAAAAGAAAAACGACTAAGTTATACGGTAATTTTTTTGAACTATAAATTGAATATAAACTCTATCATTCTGTATTTGAAATACAAACTTACCCAATCCAATCGTAGTTCAATCTTACACTGAAAAACATGCTGCGGGCTCTGTCTTTGAAATAGTTTACCTCTAAAATAGGTCATAATAAATTCTCGTAAAATAACTAACCCGAAACCTACTCAGAATTCTGAAATGAAAAACTAAATGAAATAAAACAAGGATATTCGGCGAATTTAAACGAAACAATAGCAGTCCACTATCGTCTCAACGTTTTCAATAGTGAGCCACAAAAGCCACAATCGTGATTAGAACCCTTAACGGCCCGAAAAACAACCCGTTGGACAGGCATAAGAGATGCTTAGGATTGAAAAGTAACAAGTACACAATTGTCAAGCAATTTACCAAAAGTACTTAGTTTACAGACCGATTCTAGTAAATCAGTTTCAGCACAGTCGGGTGCTGAAACGACTACTGCAGTTTATTTATTTGTTTATTTGTTTTTTTTCTTCATTCTACAGAAAGTTTTATTGCTAGAAATAAAAATAATGAAACTTCAAGTCACGTAGCATTTTTTTTCTAATTATGTTCTTTCTGTAAATTTGCCAAACATATAAAATAATAAAATTGTAGTCATTTTATGCCTCAAACATGAATTCCCCATGCTCGACATAAAACTACAAACGCCTCCCTCAAACCTTTATAACTAGAAGAAACGGAAAAAATCTAAAACTAGGTTTCTTTTGATATTATCTGATCGCAACCTTATCACATCGCCAACGAGGTAATAAATTCTTAATGTTTTTCCGACCACCGAATAAAAATTATTTAAGATTTCTTTTACACACAAAAAGTATATCATTAAAATTGCCAAGAAAGTTATGATACTTTAACGACATTTTTATGACCATTCCTTATTAAAGTGAAAAAATGAACGTTTATACTTTATACTATCGACAATTAATAATATTTTATTTATTATTTATTATATATTGATATGTATGTGCTATACTTCAGTGATATGATGTTATGTCGTATAGAATGTTATTTAATTGTACTAGAAAAAGTTATAAACCAAAATAATACAACTGTACTATCCCATATTACAATTTCTTATTAATATTTGCTATTTGATGTGTATTTTGAATAAGTATAACTCATTATTAAATTATTGAGTTATTATTTTCTTATCATATGCCTTCGTTATAATTTCAAAGTTTATTAATAAGGGAAATTCAAGAGCGCCATAAGCAAACTGCTTTGAAGTATTCAAGAACGTAATTGGATACGTCATTTAAGGCTGAAAACTTTAAATGCGTTTAGTAAATCCGTGAACCCAAGTCCAATACATAATACTTATAGCACAGTTGTTAATGACACTCTAAAATATTATTTATAAACGTTCTTCTCGACATGAATATGTAAATCATTTATTTATTTAGTTCATATTTTATATTTGTTTATTATTTACAAACTTAGATCGATAATTTTGGCACCTATCTATACATTTCAATAGTTTTGTTTTCCTCTTGACTATGGTATAGTATTTATGTCATAGTTGAGTAGGTTATGAGTAAATTATTTAAACTATAAATAATTTAATTGCTTACAATTTTTTTTTTGCGGATTTTCTGAATATTTACAAATTTCAGAAATGCTTGCCATTACAGTAAAAGTGGAGTTTGGGTGTCATCTCTCTTTCGGTTTTTATTTTGGTTGGGTATTTAGAAATTTGAAACAAAATTAAAATACAAAAATTTGAGTGTTATTTATATTTTATAAAATGTTATAAATTGTTTGTTATTTGAATATCTATTCAGTTATCCATCCCTTAGCTCACCACCACAAAAATTAGTCCTAATCTTAGATCCTGACATGTCTCCTTTCCATAATCTAGCTCTAATTACTGCATTGCACCGACCAAATAAACACAACATAATACATTTAAAGTCTATACTTATTTTCAGAAAAATTACTAGGTTACTTAAAGTGTTATCTATAGTTGTGCATCATATAACTATAAAATGGAACTTTCAAGTTCCAATGCTATATAGTACTTTTTCTGCTAGACGCCGTATTATAATATTATTTAAAATGTATTAGAGATAAAATACTTTATAAAATGTACATATTAATATGATTATAAATCAACATCAAAATATTACTGTTGTAATATATCATACATTCCCTTCTTTTTTTATTTTTTTTTTTTTGTTAAATGAAAACTATAACTATTTGTGTATGTTCATATTATCTTTACCACAATACACAATTTACGGTGCATTTTGAATAAACCATTTTATGAATGATATGATTTCAGGAAATAATGTATACGATCAAACTATAACTGTCAAGCATAAACTACTGAATAAAGTTTTGATAAGATGAAAGGTTTTTAAATATTTTTTGGACTCGTGGTTAAAATTTAAAACATCGAATAAAATAACAAAAGTTGTGTTTCACTTGTATAAAAGTTCTTTCACACCTCCAGAATAATAAAACTAATTTACACAGATAGTACTGAACGTGTCTGTTTCAGTGCTACCTATAGAGAAAGACAAATATCATACAATCATATACCTAGTATATATGCCGCGATTTTAACCTAACTTCACCAGTTAATAATAAAAATAAATAATGGTTCATTATATCACAATTTATTTTTGTAAATGTATATACAAATTATTGTTTCCATCCACAATGGAATTATTGTAAATATATTAAAAAATTACTTATACCCAATGTCTTAATACAACTTTGAATCGAATACCTAATCAACTATAATTATTTTATAATTCCTTTTCTAATATGAACATTTATAAATGATGCACTACCATTTATACATCAATAAGTAATGCCAGTTATTTGAAATAACTATTATTTCTAATAATAAGTGTATGCAATACAAAAATTATTTAATATTTTGAAATTTTTAATGAACATTTTCCTTTATTTATTAAAGTTATTCAAGTTATAGCAAGTAACAATAATTTAATTTGATCATTGTTTCGCATAATACTGTACAAAATTAGTGTACTTTTAAACAACCATATTTTAAAATTAAAACTACTTAGAAAGTATTACGCTGCCTTTAAGTCTTCGGGTCGCGAGAATAATTTGTTTAAGTTTGAATCACGATTATTAAGTGTAGTAGTCGAATTCAGTTAAAACCTTAATTAAATCTCTGTGCGTACCAAATTCGTATGCTAATTTTATGAGCCATCATACACCGCACATTATACTGTGAAATATCAAATCAATAATAATAACGTTTCGATGTAATGTGTTGAATACATTTTGTTATCACTACGGCATATTATTATTATTTTATTGATCGAGCGTATTTCGTCAACTACAGCTATCGTCGTAATACAACAATAATAATAACAGTAATGACATAATTATAATAAATAATAACGATACCTGATATTCCATCGTATGTCCACCACTCGTCCCAACTGGCTTGCACGCCTGTAACAATATAATAATACACGAAATCAATAAATTACTGATCAAGTGTTATACCGTGGTACGCATGCGGTACATATAATAATAATGTAACATGTATAATATTTATATCGGTTTAACAATAATTATTAGATGCCTTATTTGTAAATGTGTGTTCATAATAATAATACATGTATTTAGATTATATTTAACGGTTAAATGCATATAACACATCATACACGACGAGGCGGCCGCGATGTCAACCCCTAATTATCGTATATTGTTTTAGTTGGATAATATACATGTGTATATTATGTACCAGTATAGACATAACTGACGGATAAATCGACTTGTCTCATTGTTGTGTTTACAAATATATTAACTTAATTGTATAATATTGCGGGGACTATGAATTTGTTAAAAAGTATATAACTTGTGACCTCAGGCTACAACTGTGAAACATATTAATATTTAACTTCCTATACACAAAGTTTGAATTAGGAGATTGTAATGAATTCAATCTTGGAATTTTTACTTTGCAATTTTTGATATTTTCAATAATAATTATTACTTCTTCAATGGCTTCAATTAATTGATTTTATAACCAATAATTTTTAATTGTCATCTTATAAATAGTTGAATACTTAAATGTTTTGAATGAAATTCTTATTTAGTTAATAATATCTTTAGTTTAAAATATTTTACACTTGATTGATTTTAAACAATAGTTCCTTAGTATAACTATAGACGTATACCTATAATGCATTTTGTACTGGATTTTTTCGGTTTGAAATTTGAATGTATTTGTAAGGTTTATCGGTTTATTTTTCGGGGTTAATAATACATTTTTAAGATTTTTTATTAGAATATAAAATTAACAGTCCCAATTATGATGCTATAATAATATATTTTATACAAACTGTAAAGGTTTTTTTTTCTATGTTCGCTCATTCACTCTCTCTCTCAATCCACCCGTCGCATACAGTCTTAATAATAATAATAATAATAATAATAACATCAATACTTATACTAATGGGTTTACCTACAGACGGTGTTGTGATATTTTCTTCCTTTTATATAGGTTTCTGTTCTTTTTGCTATTTTGACACATAATAATCGTTTGCGTAGATAATAATAACAGTAATAGTAATAATAGTATATTACCGACATTCTCTTGACGATACTATTATAATAGTGTCGGTTGCGGCAGCGGGACAATAATTTCCGCTTACGCTCCGAAAAATCCTTTTAAGTATGGCATGAGAAAATACACCACTCGTCTCCGATTGACTTCCACCGTTATATCATGTACATTCACCGCGGCGGGCAAAAGGACGAGCGGATATGATATTCGTTCGGCGGCGCCATCGAGTCGGTTTGTGTTGCCAACACCGATTAATCTGCTCCGCGCGGCCACCCCTCTCGTTTCGTATATTATACACCGTCCCTGGTTTTATTATTGTTGCCGCTTTTCTGAACACACACACACACACACACACATACATACGCATACGTAGTTTTCACCGAGAGATATATTTTAGTTTTTATTTTTTTCCCACCCGCCTGCTCACTATCGTCTCCTCTACCCATTTATACTCTCACTCGAATCCCCGGCGCCCTCTGAGGCGCAACCCCTATATAGACGAACATAACTGGGCCGCCGTTAGCGTTTTCCTCGCGGGCGCCCGAAAGACTAGACGAAGTCCTGCCGAGTGGCGTCGTTGTCGGCCGCTGCAGTGAGTCGTCTTCTCGACAGTGTATATCTTTATAAAAGAAAATTTTTACGGTTCGACCGTTATATTCTCGACCCACCCCCATCCACCGACCGGCCAACTGACAAACGGTCGACACATTATTATCATTCGGTTCGAATCGATACGCAAAACCATAATATCATCATATATGCGCGCGTTGTATTCGCTTGGTGTGTGGTCCATCATGTCAAGAGTGGCGAACGTTTCTAGAACCCTGCACGTCACCTACACGTCCACCCCCCCCCTTCAAACAGTCGAGAATACGACCCCTCTGTCGCCTGCTCTCGTCAATCACCCATTTAAAGGCGTAAAACAATGATGTGTATACCTATACAAGCTAAGCACTCGTAAACGATTGCCATTTCGCGTGGCGTGATTTGTATGTCGCATAATACAACGGTTTTTTTTTTCATTACTGTTTATCGTTTGTCATTACGAAAATAAATGTAGGAGATTCTTTTACAATCATTTTCTCTAGAAGTTTTACGTTTATGGAATTTTTTTTAGATAGTCCTAAAACATAACGAAACAACATTTTCTGAATAAAAAAAAGTCAAACAACTGGGAATTCGATCAGGTGCGATCTAGTGATATTGATTACATCATATTATTATTCATTATTACAATTTATGATATTTAAAACTTGACGATTCTCAATAATTCTATGAAACCAAAGTTTACAAAACAAATAAAATGCATAAATAATATTATATGCGTTGCATCAATATGAAACGCTTAAAAAAAAATACTGTAATATGAAAAAAACAATCCATTTGTCAACAGGACGTGGTTGAAACAAATTGGTAAAAATAAAATAAAATACATTAAGGACGATTTTATGCGAAACTGGAATCATTCATATTATATGGAAAAACAATCAAACCGAATTCATGAGAGAAACAGCCTAAATAAAACCTCGTATAGGTACAATATAACAATTACAATATAGTATTACATACTTTACGTATCTATATACGACAGTGTTGACAAGTATATTGTACACAACCTGTTAAGGTACAACATTATAATATTATGCACTCAATTTGCATTTTTTCACGAGTTTGAATACAAAACAAATTAAAAATAAGGCTATATTATTATAATATACTCGCGATACTTCGTGTCGACAGAGTCTGAGCTTTTGTGCCTTCCTCGTTAATAACCAGCATAGCGTGTGATTATGTGGCTACAAAAAACTTAACGCTCACATTGAAGTAATTTCCTTCAGTAATAGTGACGTAATACAAAAGTTGAATGTTAATATAAATTATTATTAAAACAACGATGGTTATTTAAATACGTTATCTTTTATCATTTTAAACACGGGAAATTTTATCAGACGAACGAGACTACACGCCACGTGGATCCAATCAAATCGTGGGTGGATGACATTTTTAAAATCGGTACTTTTTATTACTTACGTTACTGCAACAGCAGAGGTACGAAGTGAGGAGCTTTCTGAAGGATGCAGTTTATAGAAAGAGTATAGTTTTATTGTAATTGCAGGTATAAGTATAACATTATAATATAGTAACTGCGTAAGGTACCTGCTTAAACTTGCATACATTTTAATTTTTTAATTTTTAGAACCTCCACAGCTCTACCCATATTTTTACCTATTTGGGTGTGAGGTAGAATTTAAATTTTAACACCTATTTAATATACCACTACTTGTTTCACACCTCCCACTGTCGCTTTTGGTCGCATAAAAAAAACTTTGCACCATAAAACCCGTCTGCAGTGCAATAATCGCGGTTTAGACACGTATTCGCGGTCGCACTCGTGTGAGTTCACACGGTCTATAATACGATATTATTGTGTACTCGTTTTTCATTGAATAGCTACTAAACGCGTGACGTCATATCATAAAACATTCGATTCGAATTAAAGTATTACAAAACGATTATTGACTACTACGAAGTACGTTTTTTTTTTTCACACAATCACGCTAATACCTACACGTGTCTCTGTATCCATATAACCGTGTGTCTCTAATCACGATATAATGATAATAATAAAAATAATAACATTATTATTATTCAGTCCCTAAAATTGAGTGTAGTACGACACACTTTGTGTAGTTCGAAAAAATTAGTGTGTAGTACGACACATTTTATGTAGGTAGTTAAAAAAGTTCAGTGTGTAGTACGAAATTTAAAAGTGTGTTATTCACATTAAACCTTTATAAATTCATTAAACCTCTATAAAATTTTAAAACAACAATATTAACACAGGATATCAGTAAGTTCTTCGACCACAAAGAATTTAAAAAAAAAACAATAATTTACATACTTAATATAGATAATTTAAATTTACTTTTATTCATTTACTGATATTATGTATTATTATTTTCATGCATTTTGTACACTTAAAATGAGTTTTATAAAAAAAAAAAATGTTTTCAACAAAAATTATATTTCACACATTTTTTTATAGAACCTTTAAATTTGTTAAATAGAGGTTCTGTTTTATTTAAATAAAATTATTTATTGTAAATACATATTATTATTAATTGATAGGTACTATGTATAATATTTAGATTGGACTGATTTGAGACTATGTGTGTAGTACGAAAATTTGGACATTTTAGGGACTGTGATTATTGTTATCGCTATAATACGTGTCAGACGAATATGTATTTGGGCTTAACTTCATTGAAGCCAATGCATTGGTAACGAAAGTTTTGATGCTCTAGATTTGTCGGTGTCAAATTAAAAATTCAGTTAAACGCATACATTTTTCCGTTATCATATGAAATTATATAATTTTATTGAAAATAAATAAGAAGTGTCAAATTTCCAGTGAACAATATTCCACTATACGACTGATAATCAAATTATAATTTTAAAAAACAAAATCTCCAATCGATCATGGTCCTTATTGACTTATTTTATTCCAATATTGATCTACGGAATACCAATGGTCAATGATTGATGGTTTGATTGCAAACATGATTTCACTTTTAAATTTTGTCTTAAAATAATGTAGATATATTATTCAAAATTTAGATTATTGAAATGTTTAACTAAATGGGAATACGCCTTCCTGACTTTTATAGTACCTTCCCCCTCCCCCGCAAAAAAAATCCTGAAGAGTTAACAGCATATAACAATAACATATTAAAAATGTCAGTTTTAGCCCTCCTAAATCTTAAATGCTATTTGTGATTATGAGGATATTCCTTAAATCTGAGTATTCAAGATCTATTTAAAAATATTGTTCCTAATAATACCTACTTAAAAATGTATATAACCGTCAACCAGATTTTATAATATACTTATGCGATGTTTTGGTTTCACACCAATGGGCTATGATATAAGTATCCTATATTTATTTCTCATTTTCAAATAATAACCATTTTTTCCCTACAAATTAATATGCAAAATATATTTTTTTTAATGTTGGAGTATCTAAATTCAATTTTGAACGAGTAGTTTCCCAACCTTGCATGTTTCAGGAGAAATCAAACTATAATATCTTACGTAGAAAATTATAAATAATATATAATTTTAAAATCTCAAACATTAATTAACAATACCTATGCCATTAATGAAATACAAATGAAGAATGAGCGTACAATGTAGAATTGACACGGGTCAGTTAAGCATCAGACATCGTTATAACAATGAACAAGATATTAGATAAGTCATCACAAATTCACAAACGCCTGCACTATAATAAATCTATCTTGGATAAATGGAACTGTTTGAACGTATTATAGAGATATCTAAACGTAAAAAAGGTAATAATAACAATAATACAATAATGAATTTAAAAAAAATATCAATGTGTTTAATATTATTTATCTGTATATTCGTTGAATATATTATACCGTTGTGGTACAAACGATTTTACTTGAAGTACAAAACGGTACAAACGATTGGAGTAGGTTTCAACTCGAATTCGGAGTTGTGATGGGTGCAGAGGAAATGGACCTATTAATTACAGGTTTTTAACCTGAGGATAAACCCAGAGTGCCGTGTTAAGCTATGTTGCCGCCTCGGGGCAAATTAAAATATGCTACCCTTAATTTTTTATTTTATGTTGATCCTTAAAAATTTTCCGCCCTATCAAACACCATAAAATTTGCCGCCCTTGGGCAGTTGCCCCTCCTTGCCCTCCCCGTTAAATGCGGCTCTGGATAAACCGGTCGGGTCGCTGGGAGTACTCAAGCCCCCTGATTCTGGCCACGCTTAAGAAAACGCGTCCACTTCAACGCTGTGGTCTCTCCAAAAGGTTCGCCGTTGCGCCGCTCATAACTGCTCGAGCAGTATTGGGGTTGAATCAGTAACGAGCTCGCCAGACTCGGCAACTCGAACGGTGTCGGCGGCCAAAGACTAAAATGTCGAGTCTGCCACTAACACGCAGCTGTCGAATCGCGACGTGTGCGACGTGCGTGTATGTCGTATTACAGCATTGTTATGTACCTACACATTGCAATATTATTATAATATTGATGACGAAACGTTTCGGGGGACGATTATCGCGAAATCCCGCTGTCTGTAGTCGTTATATTAGCCGGCGTGAGTCTGCAGAGACGTGCGGGGTTAAGCCACAGCCGAAGGCAGAAAACTTCGATCCCGCGCGGTCGCAGCGGTGTGTGTATAATGCATAATAATAATAATATAATGAGCTCAGTGTGTCGAACGCCATCTGTCGCGTGTCAAAATCGGTTGTCGCGCCCGACGGTGCCAACGCGCTGCAGTTAATATTCTATATTATAATATACACTAGACAGACGTTAAATTATCATTATTATTATTACTATCGCCGTTTTCGTAACGATGACGGCGATGAACCGCAAACGTGAGCAGATCGCGATGAGGAGAGAACGGTATACGAAACTATATAATATTATAATATTATATTATATTAATACTGTTTCCGTCAGACCCAAGTCGTTTATTCACGGAATTCCGCATAACGCGTATCACATTATACGAGATCGACGAGTGTCGTGTCTTACCGTATGGCCAACACTTGGTCGCCGAAAATCGCCGGGTCTATGTGTGTTTGGGGGTAGGGGGGGATTGATGACACGCCCTGACCATATAACTATTAATCGCTAAATGTTTGGTAATGATTAAACAGCATTTAGTCGTGCCTAATAATAATGTAACTATCTATCTCCTTTTTTTTAAGAAGAGACGAATCTAGACGAAGTGTACATAATTGAATTTAATATAATCATACACGTACGCAAGACATATAGTTACAGGGTATACAAATTATGCAACTTTGTATTACGTATAATTAAGAAAGTCGCCTTTACTTTTCGTAGCATCCCAAGCTATCTACAGGTCTTAGGTTTATGGTTGCTTTCAACACATAATTATTGCTTTCTGATCCCAGTTGCTATAATAATAAGAATAATATTGTTTTGAATTTTGAGTACATACCTATACTTACATATTAATATGCTGTATGCATACCATAGTGTGTTTTACTATTATTCAGAAAATATATGTGTGTATTTGTAAGGAAAAAACAATGGTCAGGATGTTGATAAGACCTTGAAACCTGGAATATTATGTATTGTAACAATTATAATATGTTACACGATACCTAAGTATGTGTATATGTACTACACATATACACACTTAACATTATGTACGATTAACTGCTGACCAATACAATTATATTAACACACACTCATAATTGTAAGACCTATGGCCAATACACACCATACATGAAGTAAGTTAGTTCACTGTGCACCTTAGACCTCAACACTCAATGAATATCGAACTCCGTATAACTACGATACAGTACGATCAGTACGACTCTCACTGGATATCTTACATTTAGCTGGTCGTTCTCCCGACCACATTACAGTATTAAAACGTACAACTAATGTGAAAACTATATCATTTTGATGTTATATTGAAAATAAAAATATTGGATGCTCATGTGATTTGATGTTATACATATTGCTCTATATCGGTAATCCAATACAAATAAAACCCTAAAAGAGTCAAACGCGTCGTCAGCTGTACAACGATGAGTACCTTTCGCCGTTTAAATAAAACGGAAAACTAAAAACAACCGAAGAACGCGCGTATGGTCTTGACTGCTATATTAAAAGAGGGAGATAAAAATAAAAATAAATACCTACCATCTAGACGGTCCGCGTAGTTAGGCCTGCTACTGTTATAATAGGTGCTCCTAGATAAATAATAATATAATAATAATCCTTTTATGTGATCTCGGAGCCACGAAAAAAACCGTGAGGGCACGCACAGATAAGAACGATGGAGGAATAAAAACCCTTACCACTCTGTATACCACTTCGATGATAATTATTAGGACCGCGATTACGGCGAGTTTAAACGGTCTCCGTCTGTTCCCTTGCCCGCCACCACCGACGCCCCTGCCGATAAAAACGAGATTTCCGAGAAAACGACGAAAGCTTTTCATCGAAACCGTTATCAGATGACTTCCCTCATCCTTCTCGCGCGCGTTACACGGACCGCTTAAAACTGTGGTAGCTATGAAAAATCTATTGAACGGGTCATAAAAAAAAAAAACACACACACAATATACTTTGTGCAGGCACATCATATTAAACACTGACGCGTTTTTGAACTATACCTACGCTTAACGCGGTCGCTGATAAATTTTTATTTGTGAGTTCTAAAACGGTGGATACGATATAATAATAATATGTTAGGTTTGCGCTGTTTTTTTTTTTTTTTTTTAATAAAGCAAATGGAAGATATAGGTAGATAATACGCACCACGATATTTTATGTCATTTTGTCATGTCTAATATTAATTTTCAATGGATTTTGGTTACTTAAAAATAGTATGGAATCGTACAATCGGCTAGATCAGTACGTTGAGATGGGCACGTCCTGTACCTTATTTAAGTCAATTTTACTTTTTTCATATTTTTATATTATTATATAGTAATAATCAATTTAGAAAAATTATTAATTGATGTACTTTAATTGTAAAATAAAATAAAAATGATGTATTTCAAAAACAAATATAATATTATTTATTTAATAATGTTAAGATAAAATATGTCCAACTATAAGAACACATCTTATCATATTTTATAACTATTTTGATTAATAAAAATACAAACGCCTGCGTGTTGAAAAAGATTTCAATGCATAAACATGAATCCGTAAACGTAAACTTTATCTCTCAACATTGAAAATTTGAAAGCTTATAAAAAAAACACAGAGGTGACAAAAACCTGATTTTTACTAAGAATCTATTGCTTTATTTTTTTAGCTATATAAATTATTCTAATCTGAAGATAAAAACTTTTTTAGGAAGTTTTGAGTTCATGTTTAATGCATGTATAACTTTGTCCTATACTTTAAGAGTTCGAAAATAGATTTTTCACAAAATAATAAGCATCTTAAATTTAATTATAATTATTTTTCAAGATTTCATTGATTTTATGCAATACCTTATTTCTAACCATTTTAAATGTTTATGATAGACATTTTTCAGCTTTTAAGACGGCGCTATGTATAGGCAATTCGTCAACATTGATGGCGTGATCACCTTCTTTTTCATAATATGAAATTATATCCAAACATTGTTTAACACTTTTCAATCGGTAGATTAATAATTTGCTCAGGATATTTAAGCATTTATAAAATACTATTATTGATTTTGATTCAGTACCTACATATTTTATTTGACACACTAAACAATTTTAAGCAATTTTTGTTAATTGTCTTTTCTGCAAATTTGAGCTGTTTAAAGTAATTAAATATTTATGATTATTACCTCTACAGTAATTAAGACCATAACGAGAGTTCCTTAAACTTTTGATTTTGGTTTGTGTACTTAAAATATAGTGTATATTGATTTTATGTCTGACATACTGAACTTCTTCATAACAACTTTTGAATACATTATATTGCAATGACTCATTTTAGTAGCATTTTATACCAACATTGTTTGATATTAAAATAAATAAATGATTTTTTTCCATTTACAAAATTTATTTTTCAAGAATAAATAAATAAATACTGTACTTGTATAGCAACATTTTATTTTCAAATTGTTCAAACCATGTGTTATATTTACTAAAAATAAATACAGTTATACTGACTGATAAAAAAGTTATTAACATATAAATTATATAAATAATAAATAATATTATAATAACACTTGTAGGTATTCGTAATGTAATTTATCATATCAAATTTATTTTGAATTATATTCGATATATTAAATTTAATCGCTTTGTAGTTGTAGTGGAATATGAGTTTTTTTGATTTCATAGTTACTATATTTATCGCATATACATTGGCATAAACAGATTTTACTATTGGAAATTCATATCAATATTAGTAAAATATTTCAACTGAATTTAGATACACATTATGATAAAATCTGAAACAAATCATAATGAGTACAAGAGTTTTAACCGCGATTAATCCATTTAAAATTTTAACTGTTCTAAAGACAATTATTCACATGTAATACGTTATTATATAACTTATAATACAAATAACTAAAAATATAATAATTGATCATCAATAAAATAACGTAGTACTAGCAAGGACGTTTTGTGTCCATAGTTATAAGTAAGTAAATACTCTTTAGTCAAAGTCAAATATTTGTTGGAATAATAAATAAAACTACAGCTGTTTAATTAATAAATGTATGGAAAATTTGATATTTTTAATATGCATTTATATTCCATTTCATATAAATATTATATTATCATTATGTGCATACTTATGGGAATTGTTGTTATATCTATAAATATTATTACTATACAGTTTGAAAACTTCATTTTTTAATATTACAAAACCAAAAGTAAATAATTCCAAGAGAGTTGAATTGACTTTTGAGTGACATTCACGTGTATTTAAGAAGAAAAAATATACTCACACAACAAATTTAAACTATCTAACTTCATAACTGCACGCAAAAACGTAATAATTAATTTGCGCTATTTGCACAACACAAGCTACTATGCCTTGGATGTAGAATATTATGTTTACATAAAATAGGCTCAATGACGTACCTACAATAAATACAGACTGCGCGCAATTCATAGAATCATAAACATAACATGGTAATATTGGCTTGAGATAATAATGAACGGGTCCTTAGCTTATTATTGTTTTTTTTTATTCTTCGACAATTATTTCAATACAACACAAACATAAAACTATCGAAGTATGTAAATTGTTTTCTGTGAGACCGAAGCGAAAAGGGTCGTTCAATATGTTTTAATGGCATATAGGCAATTTTAAATCGGAGACTTTGGCGATAATTTTACTTTTCTGAACCCACGTGTATATAGTAGTTTAGAATCAGAAAATGAATATATATATATATATATATATATACGCCTTATTAAACAATTACCACTAGTGGCTCAAATGTCAGTACGACGTCGCTTATTAGAACTCGCGAGGAATGTGCAGTTTATGGCACCGACGAATGGTTTCAAAATACACGGCAAACGGTTGGCATCGTTCCCCAAATCTCAGAAGTGAGAACTACTACAACGACTATTATTGCTCTTATATTTTTTTTTTTTTGGTTTTTTTTTTTAGTATATGAATCTCTCGTTCCGGTACGGTGCACCGGAGTGTTTCTACGTCGGAAGAAATATAGGAAATAATATAATAACTGGTTCGCAGCACACGCACACGGAAGAGACTTTTGCTTCAGCGATTCGCAATCAACTTCGTCCTTAGACGAAAAACAACAGCTTTCGTCCGCATCACGGAGTCTATATAATAAACATCCGTATATATACCTTATACGTATAACCAATGTTCGCGTGTGTGTGTATATGTGCGTGTGTGTGTGTATGTATGTGTGCGCGCGTGTGTGCGATAGGTCTGTATGTGTCTGTGTGTAATAAACGATACCGGCTGCCTCGAGGGCGTATCGGTGTTAGGTCAAATTATTTTTATTTATAAAAATGCTATATCCTTCATCAGAAGGGCCGAACAGAACAACAGACTGCGACTGGACATGTTATCGACATTTCTATACTTTATACACATATAAATATGAAACAAATTTCAACTTATATGCTTTTAATATATTCACCTTATACTATATTACATAAACTTAACGGTATGACAGAAATTGTAGACTTTTTCAACACATAATAAATCCATCGCATCTATAATATGTGTATACTATAAATAATACGTAATTGATTAAGTAATACATTGATATAGAAAGCAGAAAAAATTTAAAATCCTTAAATCTAGTACCATGATCAATGTATAATAATATAAATAAGAATAATCATAAACTATGATTTCATATTCTATATTTCATTTTCATACATATTTTAATTTAATGCTAGTAGGTAAAAAAATACTTCGTACTGAATTTATTTTTAAAATAACTAAAAACTTTGATTTCATATCAATTGAATATATTTGTGAGAACTTTTAAATTTTAAAGGTCCTAAGAATAATATTTTTATAATTATAATAAAATAACTCATATCGTTTTTTTTCGCTTAAAAAATCTCAAACGACATAAAAATTAGCTTAAATATTTTAAAAATTTCATTGTGTGAATAAAATTATAGTTAAGTAATAGTGGAATATTTAAATTTGCTTTGATTACAATTTACGATTCTATGGAAATTAAGTAATCTTTTTATATGATACTGAAATTAAATATGATTCAAAACAACAAAGCTTTTGACTGGTAAATTTATAATTACGTTTTTATAAATTCAATTTTTACTCTTTACTTTACACTAATTAAAACAATGAACTCCGAGTACCTATAATAACAGTATCAATGATAATCAAATTAATGTGTGGCTCTCGGAAGATTTAATTTCCAATTTAAGTTCATGAACTAATTTTTATTAGATTCAATGCAGAGAATTACAATGTCAAAAATATTCCTCAGAAATAATTTCAGTATTTTATATAATCATAAATGTATAAACCTCCAACTTGTTATATAACATGCATGCAATATATTAATAATTACTAATTCAAATATTCTACAAAAAGTAATATATGAGTAAAATTTCATACACGTAATCTTTTCCTTTATATTGTATTTATTTACAATCATTAAAATACTGATTTTCGTTTGAAAGAATGGAAACCAAATTGAGTGTACGCAGCGAAACGAATGCACATCGAATTAGATACCTAGCCTTAGACGCTGAAAAAAATAATTCTTTGTTCGTCCAGCTGAGACAGACAATCGTAATTGGCAATACTTCCGAATTTTTTTAATTAAGATTTTTTAGTGCCATTTTTACTGTCTCTTACATCCGATCAAAGATCCGATTAAAACTCGTAACAATAATAATAATAATATTAATATCAAACACTTGGTCACCATTGTTTGAGACACTTCTCTGAATGTATATATATATATTATAATATGTCGATTGGTTGGGTTAGGAATGAGAAGCTTAAAATTGCATTTTAAACTCCGTCGCGTCTCGCCCTACCGTTCTTTCATGTCTTATGCTACAAGCCTGCAAATGTCTTTACTTCAAATAACATGTAAATTAGATTACTACACGAAGGTTTTTTGCTTTTTAAAAATAAAACTTCGACAACACAATTGATCGTGACGTATGTTTGACTTTCGCAACCCACCCGAGACCAAAAAAAATATTCCGTATAATATATAAGTTGAATAGTACCTATACTATAATAGTCGAAAGCATTGACACATGAATGCAATAAGTGTCTTCATTTCTCTATTTTTTTAAACTAAAAAACAATGCTATAGGTTATAAGCTGCTATAATATATTACGTAGTGTGATAGACGTGCCACCCTTAAAGACACGTTTCGACTAAAACAGTTGAATAATTTGTGACAATATTGGTAATAACTTTTTGGTATAATTATTTTCATCAATTCTAAGTTTCATTTTAAAAATTATTAAGTAATAAGACAAGACTTGATTTTAATATGATAAGCTGTATGCTATAAAAACATTTAATTTATTGATTTAAAATTATCGAAAATCAATCCCGTAACTTTTTATTGGTTAGCCATAAAAATAATTTCTATGATAGAATGCGTAAAAAATAAATGACAAATCAAAATAATAAAGCCTTTTACAATGACGTACACTTGATAATCCAATAATATTTGTTATATTATAGAAACTCGATCAATTTCTATGATGACTTTTTTTGTTAACAATGTATTTCTACAACAATAATATATTAATATGATTTATTATATAAATTGATTGAATTTATATGATGGTTTTTTTTTTTACAAAATATTTTAAAGAATAAGTACCTAATAAAACATCCGAGAAACCTCG
Organism: Diuraphis noxia; assembly: GCF_037042655.1. NCBI lineage: Eukaryota > Metazoa > Arthropoda > Insecta > Hemiptera > Aphididae > Diuraphis > Diuraphis noxia. Next base: position 16,672,110 of record NW_028301714.1, on the reverse strand, counting down.
ATCTTAATAAATTTTTCCAAATCACTATTTTATACCCATTAAATAAGCGAGTCTAAAATCTATTATGTAAGTTAATGACATTCTTGATTTTTTTTTACATGTAAAAGTGGCGGAAAAAAGAAGTTCAATGTAAAGAGCGAAATATTGTCGTATTTAGTAAAAAAAAAACAGTTTTACTAAAAAATTTTCTCGAATAATTTTAAATTATAGTGTATAAAAAAATAAGGCTTAAGAAATATGAATACAAATTCTTTTTCAAGACGTTACAACATCTTTTTAATATACATCTATACAATTTATAAAGAAACAAACATAATTATATTTATGTCATTTAATAATGGGTTATTTTGAAAAGGAAAACATTATTACAATAGAATTTAAGTATTTTTTTTTACTAATATCAAATAATGTTGATATATTATTATCGCTCCAAAATACAAAATATAAATAAGAAATGATCATACGCCTAATAAAATAACATGTTAGTTGGTTCCTTAATGTATTTTTCAAGTAATATGGTATAATATTGAACACAAAATAAATTATGAGTTAGGCTAGGTGTATAGACTATATTGTATTACTATTCTGATTTGTTAATTTTAAATTAAACATATCAAAATTTGTCTAAACGTAATTCACTCATTCCAGTTTATACTATTATATTATTATATTTATAATAATTAACAACAATCAATGGTTATTATCTTAAAGATTATACATTTATACATTATAACTAAATATTTTTACATGTTTGAAATAATACCTACATTTTTTTTTTGACCAATAGATTTTCAAACAATACACTATTTTATTTTACAAGCATAATATACAAATAATGTTACACGCCTAAATAGCTATTAATAAAATAATCATTTAAATTGCAATTTTTCAATGAATTATATATTTATATCATTTATATCCCTAATAATTATTTAAATTTAAATTTTATTTTGTATAATTTTAGATTCTGAGCGGAGCGATGAATGTGTTTTATTCTTAATATTTAGTTGATGCCGATGATAACTTTAATTAGTAAATTATCTTGTATAACTCATAGCTTATTAGTACATAACATTCACAAATTATTATGAAAAATGGGTGTGTACAAATATAAACAAATAAAATCAATTTAATGAAATGTAAGCCCTATACTTTTTTTATAAAAATTGAAAATTATAATTTTTTTTTTTATAATAATAAACATCGAAGTACCTAATTTTGTTAACGATTCATATTCAGAAATGTTTACAAACGACAAGGTAAAAAATGCTTCAACTTTAAAGTACATATATATATGATATCCCAAAATAAATCATAGTATTCGAATACGGTTTATAATAAAATATAATATTAATTTAATAAATGATTACCTACCTAATACACGTATTTCATTAATTAAATATATTTAAAATTCTAACATAATATTTCAAAATGTAAACTATGATATCTGTATACTAAATTCAACCATATTATTTTTACTGATGTACAAAAAAATGATTTTTGCATTATAATAGATCTGTGTATTGGTTTGATAGCATTTGAAAAATGGTAATGTTAGAAACATTAAAAAAAATATTATAGTCCTCGGAAGGTTTTTATAGTGATCCTGAAATATTTTGGAATCATAACCATTTGTATTATTTATTGTATACCTACAATAAATCATAATTTTGTGTGAATAATTTCAGTTTATAAATCGCATTGAGCTTTATATTATACCTATTATAATCTTGGTAAATCAAAAAACTTAAGTAATGTATATACATTGATAATCTGCATATAGGTAGGTAATACAAACTGAAAAAAACTTTTACCACACTAACCTAAGGGTTACTTTAGAAAAAAACAGAGAAACGTTTAAACGAACAGGATAAAAAAATCGAGTAAAATACTTTCATCGAATTGATTGAAGAGTATAAGCTTTGGGCGTTCCGCTTAAAAGATATGAGGCTATTTTCCAATCAAGATATAAGGTTGATTGACAGTATTTTACTCACCTACGATGGGTGAAAGAGAGGTAAAAAATGGAGAAAACCTCCGTCTACTGTTTTTTTTTTGCATTTTTCACCTTTTATTTCATACTGAAACAAAAAACTCTAGTTGATTGATCGACTTGTGGGTGTAACCACATAAAATCTCGAACACTTTTTGCTGCTAATTGCAGTTGGAAATAGATAAGAAAACATTTTGTTTTCCAAGGGTAATATTGGAATACAATAATCCCGTATTTGAAAATCACATAACACTTCTGCTTTCTAGTTAAAATAAAAATCTTCAAGTGTCTTAACGTTATTTCTCCAAAAACTTTGATAGGCTTGGTTAATTATGGTAAAATTTCTATTCATAAAACGCTGTTTTTCACCAACCACTGGTGTATTATTAAATCTTACTGACAAGACAATCTATCAAAGTCTACTTACTGAAAACTTCCTACAATATAAACACATTTCCCCGGAAAAACAACAGATTAATTCACTTCGCTCCTTATACTTTTACCACCTCTAAAATTATAGAACCTATTTTTTCTTACCATGGCATTGTTGCGTTAAGATTCCTGAGAACAATTTTTTTTTTTATTCAAGTTTTATTTTTATTTTCAAGTCTTGAAATATATAATCTTAGGTATATAATGCTAATAAATTTTGGAACATGAACCGTATAAGAAGTATAACTTAATAGTTTTATAAGACATACAACAATATTATACCTACTATACAACAGACATTTAAAACTTCAATTAATATGTGTGTATTATGTATGTAGGCCTTATAATATTAGTTTGGTCAAGTATAATATTATATAATAAAACGATATTAGTGTTTTATTAAACTCTTAGAATAATCAAACAAAATTAACTTGGGAAATTGTAAAAGATAAAATAATATAATTTTTTAATTTTAAAATTTACCCCAAACAAGTAAGTAATTTCAATGTAATATAATTTAATAAAAATTAGTTAGTTTCAATTAGTTATGACGTGTTGATTTCATAACTTTTTTCGCTAAAAACATAAAATTTGATTCAATATTAAAATATTAAATACATATCTTTGCTTATCTAAACTCACGTTTTAATTGTGTAAAATGCATCAATGATTATTTATAACACACTTTTAAATCAGCCTCATGTATAATATTATATAATTTCTATAAGCAGTCATAGGGGACAAAAGCTGCATGTTTACAACATGTCTGCGTGGAAAAGCTTTTCCGGGTAGATAAAGCTTCGGTTTGTACGAGGGTAAAGTGGAAACGAAAAAAATATAGAGGGAGGGAATTACTGTTTAAAAGGTTGGGCATTTCAACCGGAACCGTGGTAGGGGGTTAGTTTTCTTATCTAAAACAGAAATGAATAATGATTGCCCAAGACCGGAACAAACGTACAAAACGCTATCCTCTGAGTTATATTTTCAACAACAAAATCAATTGTGTCACCAATATGCATAAAAAAAACAAAAATACATCGAGATAAATTATTGATAAAATGATAACGTATTCAAACGTATTTTATTGTAACATTTAGAAGCCAGTCGAAATGTCACTATTGTAAAATACTAAAATGTATAAGTGACCCATTCTACACAAAGTCGTACATTATTAAAATGAAGCATATTCGTAGTTCACGTCTTGCATATAATTTATTTCCCCTATAAACCTTTAACCTTCTTAAGTGGTAATCAATAATCATATTAATAATATAGGTAGTGAAACAAAAAAAAGAATAATAATAATAAAGAATCAGATTTGCTTTATTTTATGTATTGTATTGAGTTAAATATATATTATTATATAGTCTACTACACAAATAAACATTACTCGAATGAATATTTGATTCAATATTATTGATTATTCCATCCCATGATATTAAATTAAATTAAAGGAACGATATATTGTAAATATATTATATTGTATTGGTACGCATTTTACATTTTCATCCATATAGTTTGATAGCATACCTACCAATAGTATTAGTATAAGATAATTACTTCTTCGTATATTTCCTACCTATCATCTGCAATATGTATTAATTAACAGATTATTAATAACACAATTTTAAATTTTGCGTTGCTTTAAAAACGGTGAACCCCAAAAATTAATTGCCACATTACTAATTATTAATTATAGAATTATTTAATTTTAAGCGCTTGTAAAAATAATTGATGAAAAATAAATATCAAAATAGTTCTTTGAAGTTGTATATATATATATTATATTTGTATAATATAAACCCTTTACAAAATTATAAATTTAAAGAAATTATATGAAGAAAACTCTTATAGTGTGCTCTCAAAAATGTGACAGTAGAAATTGACTTTTAAAAATTCCAACACATAGTAGAACTGATTAAATACCCTTAAAATGTTCAAACTTTTTAAATATATATATATATATATGGAAAGTTAAATATAATATGATACATTTATTACAGGGTTAGTATTATTTAAGTGTTTATAAAATTAACTATTATTTGACCTAAGGATGAGTTTTAAAGAGATAGAGTACTTAATGTGTTTAATGAAGCGGACGCAGAGAAGAAAATTGCCGGTTAAAAGTGGTTTACCGTGATTAGAGAGCATCCATCAAACCGACGCTCCTGACATCGAACTTGTCTGATATGGCTTTTACCGTGTCTGCCACAGAAAAAGTTTTTCGATTCTCAACTTTTACGGATCAGTTAACCAGAATGAAAAACTTCGATACGTGGGAAAAAATAAAAATGCTTAACTGGCTCATAAACTTAAAACTTGCCTAATTGTAAGTATCTGACAAAACTATGTAAACAACATTAATCTAATTCGGAACATTTTCGAATTGATATACACCTAAATTCTTAGTTACGCGACAAATTTGATTCAAAACATTTTCGATCATAAATATTCACATGCTCGCTTAATCTATTAATTATATTTTTAGTTTTTATGGAAAAGAACTTTGAATCCAAATGTAATAGATAAATAAATAGATTTTTAAAAATAATAAATAAGCAATGAAACTTGAATTGAAATCGTTTTCAAATAATTTCAACTATATTAAACAAATATTATAAAAAACTTACATTTTTAATGACATAATTTTATTACTTAATCACGATTAATGAAAAACGTTCAACTAACGTAGTTACGTATTAAATATTTATAAAAACTTACTAGTACTACAACTGTGCTTAAAACCAGAATGTACGTAATAATCTAATTATTTAAAAACGCTTTATATCCTACATTTTCAATAGGTATATAGATTATTATCCCTAAGCTAAAATGGTGGATTATATATGTTTCTTAAAGTTTCTAAGAAGTATTATTCAACAATTTCAGATATTACGTCTCTCTTTTCTTGAGATCATGTAAGGTTATAATAGATAGTTTGTAAAAGCCAAAATAAGCCTTTGTTCTGAGAAAATCCTGTTAGAAGTTTGCAATGAAACAACTTTAAATAGTTATTTCATAAAAACCATTCAAGAATAATAGATTTTTTTAAACCTTTGATTCACACAAAAGTGTAATCTAATTGTTAACATTGAATTTTAAATTATATGATCATAATACTTGTTTGTATAAACTAAGTTCTATTATGCAAATAATTTTGATTTTTAATATCATAAAGGTATATTACAATAATTTATAAAATGTAGGTACAGTAATTAATGAACAAGATTCGTCCAAAAACACTAAAAAATTCAGAAGTAGAGTCAACTCAGATAGTGATTATTAATTATTTAATAATTCAATATTTAATTTATAAACAACTATAATACGGTTTAAGAACTTTGTGTATATATAATTATATATAATTTGTGTGAATAAATTGGCAATTTTTTCAAGTATTTCTATTTTTATAGGTTTTCCGCTGTAAGTGTAATGTGTTAAATGATTCAAAAACCACAAAATAAAACCTTATTAGCTGCTTTATATAATAGTTTATAAGTAATCTTCCTCATATATCTGTCTACTAGCTGATATATCTTATCTTATTGGCTATTGCTTATCCTATTCACATACATCAATCCAATTTTAATTTAAAAACAATGTGCTCGAATAAAAATCTCTTAAAAGCTTATAATTAAGAAGATACACACCACGTGTGTATGAATTTTCATTTAAAACATCATTATGAATATCATGCTTGGCTATAAGTTCTCCTAACTTCTAAAATACCTGCGGCCACGTTAGTACTGGATATTGTAATTTGTAATATAGTTTGTCTTTGAACTTGTTAACTTAAACATATTTTACCAGATGACGAATTTCGTCTAATAACATATCAGGAGCCAGTGATGACACCGTTTTATCCCCTCGCCTCACGCACACGTGAGAATTCCTTTCGTGGTTGTCTCTGCATAAAATCCACAGTAATAAACCACCCTTAGTTATACCCCGGAAAACGAACGAGGACACTTGACTAAAGATATTTGATAACCCATTATAAATTATTCAACTATGTCAACATGATCTACATTGTATACATCACTTGTATATTACATACTTCCAAAGATTGCACAGTCACCAAAACATTAACGAAATGGACACGTTTGCACTTTAAACTTACTTAGTTGTTACGGAAAGTGATTAAAATTTTTTTAATACTACAATATTCTCAAGTAGTTTTTAACTTAAGGATTTATACGATGTACCATTATATTAATACATTCATAATTGGATTTTTTGTATGTATTTTCCTGTTATTTATTTTAGATATTTAAAGTCACATTATTTAGTTGTATAAAATATTTCTTATAATGAACATTTCAATAGACTAATTGGACCATTTAAACAAGATGGAATACAAATATATCTATTTCATAATTTTTCGTTAAGATTTAAAAAATGTCAATTAATATATGGTACTCATTATAATTTACACAGGTACCTATACTTGACTTTAATATATTTTATTCAGTGCGTTTATTATATCGATAACTTATCATGTTTTTTCTCCAATTGGATTGCAATACTGCAGATAAACGATAAAAACGATTTTGTCTATGGACCATAATATAATGTAGTTACAAATAATATTCTGATAATCAAGTGAATTACCAAGAATAGTTTAAGCTCTTATTCCATAATAATAATAAAAAAAATCAGAGAAATGTAACGAAGCAATGATTTTTGAATGCACGCAGTATAATAAAAAATAATTTTCAAAATAAAAACCGGGGTACTTGCTATGGTGTCTACTGTCTAGAGGGTTTCGAGTGTATTATTTTGCCACTACACTCTGCAATGATTTTCATTGGGTCCATTTTGCACTTCTTACATTTGGATTCAACAATAAATAATTTTGTATGAAAAATAATTTATGTTGAATGAGAAGAGATGCTGACTACATCTATATTTGGATGGTTTATATTACATTGTATTTATATTATTATTCACATTTTTTTAATTTGATAAATTTAACAAATTATTTCCAAAATTATCACTTGTATGAATTAGTCAATACTGGTGTACCATAAATAGTATAAATAGGTTTCTGATTCTGGGCTTAAAATTAGTCTAATTATTATTTTGAAGATTTAATAATATAGAAAAAAGTTCTATAACTCTACTATAAATATTTTTTTGAATTACAAAATAAAAAGCTATTATTAAGGATAAATTGTGTATTTTCGTATACATATGTATCCAAATTCATTACAATTTCAAATGCTTAATAAAAAATCCCAAAGTAGTTTTGATATTTTTCATGTTATTTTGACTGAAAAATATAAATAGCTAAAAATAAACCCCAAAAAAAATTAAAAACTATGCCTACTAAAAAAAAAATTATGATAAAAATATTTGTTAAAAATGTCAAGGTTTGACAATAATTTATCTTTTTTTCACAAAAATCAATTTTTTGTAAAATTGTGTTGCGTATAAATTCCCATAATATTCCTATTTTCAAATTGATTTCAATCATTAAGAGAAGTACTGAGTACCTACTGCTGACTTTATTTATTCTTGATTCCAAAATTCAACCAAATTTAATGAATTGGTTACCAGCCTCGATAACTATCATCAATGTTAAAAGTTAAAAAAACTTCCATAAAAATCACAAAATTGAAAATATACATGAAGTAAAAATAACAGGTACAAAAAACCAAATAGCGATTCCTAATAAAGTACCAATAATATTATACTCCTCACATCACTCCGAAACATTCACAATTAATGATATAAAATATATAATAGTAATTCTTACGTTAGTGTACCTGCTAAAATGACATGTATAATCGATATTTTATTTGTATTTAATTGGATAATCGCTAAAATATTCAAGTATTTATAAGAACCAAAATTACTAACATACAAATATCGGACTTTTTTTAGTTCATTAATTCCGTGTAATGATGGTATATATTATTTATTTTTAGTACTTCAATAAATAATCATTTACAAATACCTTCATTTTATAAAGAAAGTAAACCAAGCGAAAAATGTTAATATTTCAATATGAAAACAACTACCAACTAAAACACTTGAATACTGTATTTAAACACCTTTTCTGCACTTTAGTACACAAAACATATGAGTTTTAATGGTATGCAATATTATTTACAACATCTAAATTAACTGTATTATATTCCCGAATAGAATCGTGTTTTTAAATAATAAATACTTTCATCTAAATTATTGTACTCTATTAATATACCATGTAAAATAACTGATAAGTAAACATGAATACAATTTACTTTAAATAAAAAAATATATATCATTCACAAGAATTGGGTTTAAAAGGGTTAAGCAAAATCTCAAGGGTTCGACTGCCAAGAGTGACGGGTTGAAACACTATCACGTTTAAAATCGAAATTCCTGACACTATAAAGTTGTTGCTAAGGTATTCCTATCCTTTAGGGATCTTTTCACACTAACCTGGTAGACTAGGTTTGAAAGAGGTAAGAGGTAACTTATCAAATTACAGTTTAAACTTTGGAGTCAAGAAAAGTATTTTTGAAATATTACATGACAAATTTTAAATTGCCATCAAAAGATTTTTGTTACAAGAATTTAATGTATAATCACTAATACGTGACGTATTTTAAAAATGTTGAGCTTACAATTTTAATATTTTTCCAGTTAATTTCTATAACAGACTAAATTTTGAAAAAAAAAAAAACAGCTGTTCAATAAATTCTATAGAGCATTTTCCTAGTAGACATTTTATTTTAAACCAAAATATCAAAAATGGTTATAATTTCTAATCATCTGTAAAAATGAAATCATCTAAGATCACCTATACATATCAACGTATTAACATTTGAAGTTCTGATTGTGACTCATTAAATCATTCATTTTTTTAAGTAAAAAAATGATTTTTTCATTGCAATTAATTACCTATAATTATAGTAAGCCATTTAAATTCCATATCTTTCGAATAAAATGTAAAAAAAAATTTATTCAAATTGTTTGGTAATAACTATTTTTATAATTACGGAAAATAAATATTTTTACTCACCCCAATTTCCGAATGCCAGTACAAGACCAAAATGTAATACTAGTAATTTGATTGAATTTGAAATCATGATGAAATTCTGTGGTTCAATTCTAAAAAAAAGTTTACAATTTAAAGCTTTAGGTGCTGAATTTGTTTGAACATGACAATGATTTTAATGTGTGTCATGATAACTACTTTTGAAAAATATATATACATATCATGTTTAATGAATATTTATCCAATATATTTGGCGCTTAATTAATATTATATGCATAATTATTCTGAAATATGCAATTTGTTTGGGTACAATGATACCACGAAATTTAAATAGAAAGATATAAACAAATCTATTTATTTTTTTTTAATGAAAATCGAATTCTTAAAATGATCATGGGTATTAAACCTTCGATTATTGCATTTTATAAAACGTTGGAGAAATTAAATTCTTTGTTTTGATTATGATCTCTGGAAAAATAATAGATGGAAATATTTTTTTGTATATATATATATATATATTATTCATGATATATAATATATATCATTAATATATTTATAAGATTTTCTTATATCTTAAAATTTATTTATTTTTTTTATACCCAGAAATTATTAGATACTAATATCATTATTAATACAAGACTGCAGGTATCAATTACTGCGTCTTTATGCTTTGACATACCTGTTTCGTAAATATATAGATATTACCTATAGATGTTCTTTATCATTTTATTTTTGATACATTTTGTTTTGGACTATACATTTTTAATACAGATTATTATTATTGTTATTTTTTAAATTCTTGACGAAATATTTCGTAATCGGAAAAATGCACAAACAACGCGATACAGTCCCGGGCTGCGAGTTTGAAGGCAACTGGCCAACGTGCTGACAACGTGATTGGTGTGTCGCACAACCGCGCAGGACTAAAGCGTCGGAGTATAAGACGCCCACATCCCTTTGCACACGCTCACTAAACCAACAAAACAATAAACAAAAAAAAAAAATAATAGTTTCGTGGTGATTCGTGAAACTAATTTTCAACAATTTAATTCATTCGTCCACGAAAAAAATAGGTAATACATAAATAAAGGTATTAATCAAAATCGGTTTATGAAACATCACATTTTTCCAAATCAAAGTTGTTATTGGATTGAATTTTACATGTCGATATACAGCACACTTTTAAGAATACAAAATATAATATCTTAACCATGAATATATATTTTAACAATTGATAATTGTTTTTATAATTTAATACTATGCATTGAATATTCTAATTAATTTTGTTGATCAATTAATACTATACATAAATCGGATACAACATTTTTTATATAAATTTATTAAGTGAAGATTATTATCTAACCCTAAGGAAATATTCCGTGATAAGTTTAAAGAAGATGTTTTCTAAGAATCTCAATTGGTTGTTGAACGTGAAAATATTTTGTATAAATTCGAAAAACTTGTAACACAAAATATAATGTAGTAATATTTTTTTAAATATTTACCGAAAAAATGTGTGAATATAATATGTTACATTCTATACGTTTTACAACCAGGACAAGTCATAAATTAAGTAAAGAAATGTTCAATGAAATGTACAATGATATTTTCCATATTATGACTATATTATTATCACACGGATATTTTTCAAACTCATTTTAAAATTTACTTCATTTAAATACTTAAAGCTCATTTACACGTCTCAAACATCAAGCCCCTAAATCAAGTATTTGATAGGAGGTATTAAAGTCGATCTTATATAATAAAATAAGAAATAATAATGTCCTTTGATCTGTATACCCGTAGTGTCTAATTAATATTCCATTGCAAAAATTTGAAAAAAGCAATAATTGATTCTTAAGAAATGAATAATACATACTGATAAGGTATAATATACTTAAACAAACATTCATTTACAAAATCGCAATATTTTATTATTCTTATTTAAAAATGTTAAGTTATTCGTTCAATATGTATTTGGATATGAAATATTCATTTTAAATCTACTTTTTTTTCATTCAAAATATTTTGTTATTAATTTTCACGAGAAATGTTTTATGTAAAACAATAATTAATAATAGGAACTAACCAACGACGCAAAATTAATAAATTATTGAAATTCAAAACGAACTCGTAATGTCACATATAAATGTAAAAAAAGATGCATAATTAAAATGATAATTCTAATTTTTAGAATTTTAGAATTAAAAGAACTGTATTCTCAAATTGCAAAAAAAAGCGTTTTCGATACATAAAAGTCAGATTTCAATTGAATATTTTTTTGATTATAACTCATAGGACGTAGGTACCGCAGAAAATGTAAGTTCAATGAACTTAGTTCATTACTGCGATCATTAGATAACTTTAAATAATTAAGGTACTATACATATTATAAATATATTTTTATGTAGTCGTTTATAATCTAAGTACTCCAAAGAATATCTTGCCTTCAGAAAACCAAATAAAAATGTATGTTATCGTCCAATAGATTATAACTTATATAAAAATAAAATAATAGTAAAAATGTTAAAAATAAATTTTAATATTTTGTAAGCCCAATGGCCTATGCTGCCGAGGGCTCTTTCCTAATAAAAAAAAAAAAATAAAAAAATAATAATAATATTTTTTTTTTTTAAATAGAAAAGTTTTAAATATTATTTACAAGACTGACTATTAATTTTTTTCGTGTAGATAATTCATTTTTATTTATATAAATTAGGGGCTTGTTCTTCTACAGCTACAGATGATTAGACTTCAAACACATAGTTGGTTGTAGAATTTACTCTACCAGTAAAATCAGGTAAACTTGACCATCTTAAATTGTTGTATTATTTAAATCCCCAAAAACAAACTTCATAACCAACCTATATTTTCACAACCCAATGGCTCCAGATAAAATATTATGCTTATTATATTATTAATTTCATAATCAAAATTAATTTAATACATTTGGAAAATTATTTGCAACATAAGATCAATAATTACTTAAAATATATAGAACAATATTTGAAATCAAATTTAAAAAAAAACATGAAAAAACTTAGATTAATTACAAATTATTATACTGAAAAATACAAGTTTATTTCCACGTCATTTGTGATATAAGAAATACTTTTGGTACCTATGTACTTGTTTAAAGTAGGCTCGACTTTCCTTAAAAAAATTACACAAAATATAATGGTTTTATAAAAGAAAAAATTGAAGAAATTGTTTTTATTATTATGTTTGGACATCTAGTCAAGACATTCAGTCTTAGTGACTTAAATTGTAATCACAAAATATTTTAATGTCATAAATCAATTAACTTAGTAATCAGAAAAGTGACCTCAGAATAATTTCAATAATAAATCCTGTTCTATGCTGGCTTTATTTTCAAATGTTCATATTTGAATTTCATTAAATTCTTATTTCCTCGATGATAACTAAAACGTCATGCCCTGAACATCTAAAATCACTTTTTTTCAACTCTGAGCCGTCTCGTTTTTATCTTTTATGCTTGCCCAGACAAATTTATATTATAATTTTATTCCGTCCCTTAATCTGTAGGCTGCGCCATCCGACCGAAATGAAACCGGGATTTGACTTTTATTGTTTTTTTTTCCCTTGGATGAAATACTTCTACGGAAAAAAACCATACAAACCCTTACCGCGCACTGATCTTCAGTCTGAATTTAATATCGATAATTTAATGGGTAGTATAAAACAACTATAGACTAAGTCAGAAGATGAAAAAAATTATTCAGGACTACTGCTCCCACATAATGTTTTAAAAACTAATTTAGTAGTACAACTATATAAACATTTGAATTTTTTCTTCTCTGCTAACACCAAAACTAATTAGTCAAATGTTGAAATTAAAACAGGTCTGACAAGATATTTAAATTAATACATTTAATATTATTTTTGGTAATTCAGTTTTTTGTGAAATTTATAATCTATATTATTATATTCATGACTCGAAATTATAATCATCATAAAATTACCTACTTACTAATTAAAATATCAAATTTCTTGGTGTAATTTTGTACTATTTCAATGTTAATAGTATTATGTACATAGTATTGATCATTAATGGAATAATATTTTAAATGTGGCTTGGTGAGGGGCGGTCGTACGCTCAATCTGTGGTAACGCACTTAGCGTACGTACCATCCGCAGTTGCTAGCTCCCGGATGGGTGACCACCCGGGATTTTTAGCAACATATCCTTGTCACACATATACAAACACGTGTTACAACCTTACCCACTTAAAAACCTACGAACAAATACACGAAAATAACCCCTACCGTACCCCCACACACAATGGCCTATGTTACTGCGGGTTCCCCTGCGAATAAAAAAATATATGTGTAAATATTTTAAATAAAACTTTTTTTTGTGATATTTATTTAATTTGTACAATCTGTAAGAAAAATATTTATTTACAATAAGCAGAATGGAGGGATACAAAATGGCCATTGTTGACTTGACTGAAAAGCTATTCAATAATAGCACTTCATAGCGGGAAAATAGTGGTTAGTGGACTAGTTAACTAGTCAACTAAAAAATTAAACTTAACACAGAATATATGAAAATATTTTTTTTTTTAGTGTAACTCAAAAGCTAATAAACATAAACATTTAAAAATTGCACAAAATATTTATATAAGCATTTTCTATGTATGGTAACATTTTCAAAATTGAGTATTGTGAAATTTTGTAAATCTTTTCAAGAACATGATTGATAAAAACTTTTTCATTTAATAAAAATCTTGGAAATATAATGCAAGGATTCTCATGAGATTCTCTAATAGTACAATAATATTAAAAATACAAGGAAAAAATATTTTTTATATCCATATAAAATTCAAATTTTATCAAAATCCCGAGAATCTTAAAATGATTTTTCAATTAGGATAAAAGTTTTCTTTCCACAGCTAGCATTAAACATTTTTATAGAAGATACTCCACGAATGTTCTTTGTTGCAAGCTAATAACCTTAGCAGTTGAAGCTGTACCATGAATAAAAAAAAAATTTTCTACCTTTAAAAAAAAAAACAAGTTTAATGGAAAGTTACGACATTTATAGCCAAGAAATATTTTCAATTTTTAATAATTTTTTTTCAATTATAAAATTTTATTATTTATACTAGGATTATTTATTGAACGAAATGTCTGAATAGTTTTTTGTAATGATTTATCATTAATTTCAAATATAACACAACTATTAAAATTACTTACTCGACAACTACCGTACATCAGAGTGATCCCAACTTGTCCACCTTTTTTTAAATTAAATCTGATTATTTTTATTGGAATACTTTTCTTTTAAATTATAATTTACAGTACAAGAATTTCAATAACTATCATAATTTGAATGTACATAATACACATTTTCAAGCAAAATAATAATAATAATTTTACTTCACATTTTTTAAAGAAATATTTGTGACTCAGTTTTAAACAAAATATACTGTTTAGTGACACGAAAGACATACTGTTGACTTATTAAGTATTTATATGAAAATAAAATAATTTTTTGTTCAATATATATATGAGTAATTTCTCAATGATTTTACAAGAAACTAATCTAAATTATTATAATAAGGTAACATGTTATATATTACATCTGCTAAAGTATTTTATATACTAAGTATGTAGATGCTCTTTTAAATTGTAAAGAGGAGGTTTTTAAAAAATAAACTTTGTTAAATTTTTATTTTTAGGTTATTTAAAATTATTTTAAACAATAATTTTTCACTTTATCGAATTTTCATTACAAAAGAAGGTTAAAGCAAAAATGTAATCTACTGAAAATACATTTAACGCAGATAGACAATTTTAAACGCAGTCGCGAGAAATTTTAAATAAAAATATTACAACGTAAACAATTATCATGTTATTTGTAGCGAAATTGTACCAATAATAATTCAAAATAATAGGGAAATAATTTTATCTCTCCAAAACGTCTTTCTAACTTTACTAACTATAGTTACAGGTAATTACATCCATTAAATTTAAATATTTTAACACCACAAATTATTGTTTTAAGTTATTATGAACAATAATAACACTGAAAATTCGTCTGATTTATCTTCTTAAGAATTTGCTTTCTATGCATCAGATATAGATATAGTGTTGTCCGTCGAATGTAAAACCTAAACTTTTGTTGAATTTTGAAGACGCCGTACCTACCAATTAAAATTGTTGAACTTTTCAAGTCTGTGTACCAGACAACCACGCTTCTTTTAATTGTTGGTATTTTGTTTTTATTTTGTTTTTACAACCTACGCTTTCCTGAAAACCTGTGTATTCAAAACCAATATTGCATTAAACGTAACAATATTCGTTTTTTGTAATAATTAAATATTCTATATCATTATATCCATAATGGGTGGACACTGTATAATATATAGAGCGGAAAAGAAACAAGTACAGGACGATAAGTGATGGTATCTGCTTTTCGAAAGCTTTTAGCTTAAAATAAGCTACATCGAAGGCACAACATTCAGCTCTAATGTCACGTCAAGGAACATTATGCACCATATTATATTGTTAGTGACATATTATTATGCTGTAAAAGAATATAAAATTGTCATCCAAGTATTTTCTTTACGATGTGTGTAGTGTTGGAGGGATTATTTTTGATGAGTTTTGGTTCTAATCGTAACCAATGCTTTATCACTGTTCTCTAATAAAAAAAAGTACCTACCACCAGAAACTTAAATTAAACTCCTGTTGGTTTGTGGCCAAATTAACCAGCATACTCGCCAAAACGTTTAAATGCATTGAACCACGAGAGTGGTTTTTTCCACCCACCTATTTCGGATAAAAACTTTCTAGTAAACAATCGACGTTAATATGTTTCTTCGCCAGCTCGATGTGAAATGTCTAACTGCTATTTATTTTATTTTTCTTAATTCAAGTAGGTAACTACGTCTATATCAATTAAATAATACATATTATATATATAGAAATATATATAGAAAAAAAAACAAGCGGAATGCTGAATCCACTGTGGATTAAATTAACACAATGAAAAGTTGTAGGATGTCACCAAAGGTTTCCGAAAACAAACCCTATCAGTCATTTTCAAAAGTTTACCTCAAAAAGTTCTGATGGAAAGGGGTACACTCACATAAAAGCCTCTATGATCTCGAAATTCCATTTACTTTAAAACTTATTTAACATAACCCATAGTTCCATAACTACGAAAAATACTTCACATTTTTACTGAAATAAAAATAAAATAAAATGCTTCAATCAACCACTTATGGAATGATAGTTGTAATTATTTAAACCAAAAGAGTTTTTCGAACATAACTGAAAAAAAACTCAAATATTTTTTGTTTAAGTATTCATTTTTGTACATTTAACGGATGCCTGAAATACAGACAATTTTACACAATAAACTCGGAGAGTGATTTGAGTAAAACGATAAGTTTTATACCATAAAAAGTAGGAAACGTTTGCTTAGCCACTGGAAGGCCAGATAATTGAATAACACCGCATTTGTATAACGACCGGAATAACCTAATAGAAACTGGGATCAAACTTTTGATTCAACCACCATGGCAACGATTCGAAACAATAAACGTAATTAAATAATAGCATATAGATGATGCAGACATGTATTTAATTTAAGAACTACGACTTACGAAAAATAATATAAATAATTTAACGATGCTAACCAAACATTGTAATAATATAGGAAAAAATTATTATCTAGTAATTATCGATTGTTTGTATTGAATATTTCTATTGGAACTGATCTAACGCCTTTATTGAATATTAATTTATGGTATTATATGTTAACTATGTTGACTTTAAACATATTTATATAAAACAATTCCAAAATATTATACTCATACATAGTTTTGTATGGACAAAATAGTTTAAGTATTTTAATTCACCTGTTCTCCAGTTATTATACTTCATGTAGTATATGTTAGTATTTTAAGTTTAGGTACTACTCACATTCACTTGAACCTTTTATACAATTTTCAGTTGCTTTCGATTTCAATATTCTAACACTACACTAAACATCAGTGACGAGACAAAAAAAAGTGTTATATGAAACAATTATAATTAATTGATTTAATTAATCATTGTAATATATTATAATTAATATAAGATATAGGTACATATTATAATTATTTAAAATTTAAAAGAGCTCTCAAAATTTCGTGAAACATATTATATATTTATATCTTCTATCAAATTATTATAATACCGGTATATTATAGAACACTATTTCAATAAAATAAACACCTAATCTGACAAATTATTATAAATATTAGCTGTTAAAACCGAAATATGCTGTTCATTCATTCATTGTTCAATATTTTTATTAGTAACGTTCTTGTTGACTATGCCAAAAAATAGTATGAATTGTTTGTTAACGTCAACAGTCTCCTTATGTATTACCTCATTCTATTATCCAACTCTAATGACATCAATCTAATCGTGACATTACGCGAAAATGTAAGTTGATTCCATTTGATTGTTCTTAATTGAAACTGTGTGGACTGTTGCAAGTGACGTCGAGAGCTATGTGATTTAGAGATGTGGCGATAAATAGCCGACTGCTTAAGGATTATTTATTTAAGTGTCTTTCTGTGCAAGACAGTCGAATAAAATCCATTCCCCAAAATTATCTATTTTTCTTTCAAGACCAGATTTTCGGTGTTTAACTAATACAATAAACCATTAGTCACCAATTTAACAAGTTTAAAAATATAATAAATATTGAAAACAAAAATGTTTTGAAAATGTTTAGCTTTAGTAACAAGTTCTTTTAAAAAAAAAAAACATTAACTAATCAACTTCGCATAGGTTATAAATTAAACGTAATTAATGATGGAAAAGTCAAGTGACTTACCTACTCGCAAAGATACATTTTTCAGAAGTGACTAAAAAAAAATGTTTTGAAACTTTGAACACTATATTAAGTATACTTTATCATTAACAATTAAAATCTCTATTTTATTAGCGTTGTTGGTTACATCACTGTCCTCCATTCACTAAATATTTAAATAAATTTAAGATAAATAGAAAATAATTAGATTAAAAATATTATTTATACAATTGTATACACATAATAATTTATTAATGTGTACAAAATATATTAATTATAATAAATAATAATCTAATATAGTATTCCGATATGTTATATTCTATAACATAAATATTATATTTATTAAGGAATACTTTTCTGAGTTTCCAAGACACATTAAATTTTTAATTCAAATTTTAGATGGTAGTTGAGTTTTTATTGGTAGTAATTGAAGAAAAAAAATTAGAAAACCACAAGTTAAACCGTTTTAATGTGCGGAATCCACGAAACCAATTATTTTCGGTTAAATTAAGGAGTAGATATAGGATTTACCATTCGGCAAGGTAATTAAACAAAAAGATAAAAATGCCGGGGTCACCGTTAAGGTCTGTACCTACCACTGGCAACAAAAAGTATTTGCGGTCTGCCAAGAAACTCTGTTCTCAGAGGTAATTTAATAGGAAGATATCGAATGCGAGATGAAGAGTACAGAGATAAGGAAATATTATCACTGTATGCTCTGTTAAACGGGTACAAAAAAAAATCCATAATGGGACTCCGGTCCCTTGCAGTGAGTATAATAATATGTACGTTTTATAATATATGTTATGTTTATATGTGCGTGTGAGTGTGTGTATTATGTATATACGGCAGAAACATTTCATGTAACCGTTTTCCAATTATTATGATGTATACCGTCCGTTTTATTTATGTTACCAGCGATTTGTCAACACCCTTGTAACCTTGTGTGTAATAATTTCTCGGGAACCGACCATTATGGATCATTGTCCCACAGTCCACCCACACTTCCCAATAGTTTTATACGTAGTGACGGGCATGGGTAGCGTATAGTAACCCATAGAGAGCCTTTAACAATAAATCAACAGTAGTCTCCGCACTCCCCTATTCCAACGACCGTATCGTATATTTAAACTCGATACTCACCTGAGCAGAATAAAGGGTTTATCAAACCAGACGACCGCCAGTAACTATAAATAAGCCCAGAGATTGTCCTCTTCGTCATGATATACCCCCTATTGATCAATAAAAAAAAAATAATAATAATAATAAGAGACGAGATAATAAAACATAAGGATGTGAAATATTATTAGGTCCTCGTTGTCCTGCATGCACACACTCAATACGTTCCTATACAATATACTCATGAAATTGTCTAGGGAATATTATTTAATTTTTTTTTTTTTGTATTTAATCGAGTATCGACAATATATTATGAATGTAGGTAAAGAAAATGAAATTATTAAAAGTTGAAGTATAGTTGGTTGACGATTATTCAAGCATATAAGTACAGTTCGATGCAATACATCTATATTCTATACATTTACCTACATTTAACTGTTTCAAATAATTAATATACAATATTTTAATTAGTTAATTTAAACTTTCCATTAGCATTAAATGGTTATAACAGTTTAACATTATTTTATTTGCAAAATTACAAAAACTTTACTACTTGATTAAGAATACAAACTTACTAATAATTAATATATGTACATTTTCCAAGCATACATTTTTTGTGTATGTACCTAACTGGCTATCCATTTTTCATAAACCATACGCATTTTATGCTTTCATATATAGCGTATAATAATAATAATATTTTTATATACAATATTTTTATAAATAAATACATTAGTCACTCGATAATTCAAAAAATTTAAGGGACCGAGTTAAAAATTTGATTTATAGAGGTTATCGATTTACCGAGTATTTGAATAATCGAGGGAAAAAAACTCATTTAAACTAAAAAAAAAGTGAACAATTGTATGTATGTACATATTAAATTTATTTATTATAAATACATATTATTATTATATTTTACAATTAACATTTATTTATTATAGCAGAATAACCCGGCTTCGCCCGTGTACAGTTTTTTATGTTACCTACTATTACTTTTATTTTATCAGTTTTTATATTTATTACAGGCTGCTTTTAGATATTTTTAATTGTTGATCCTAGGTTGCCCTCAATTTCTACATATTAAGCGTGTTTCTCTCTCATCATCTCCAACGAAATAAATCTGTAGAAATTGAGGGTTTTGTTGAGGTAAAGCTTACAAACCACCAATTAAATAATACACCTGAACTTTCACTTTAAATGTGGGCATAAATCCATCTTCGATAATTTGTTTCGCTCCAAAAGATCTCGTTTGGAAACAGTTATTGTATTTTATAATACGGTCTATGAAATGTTTGTAATCAGGATGGAACTCCATAATCGAACTACAAAGAGGAAAAAAGACGAAAGTTGTACATTGCCAGCACTACAACACATTCCAGGTGCCTCTTCTTTGAATTTAAGAGCATCGCAATATACGCATTTAACTCATAGTGCCCAAAGATACAGTTTTAGGTATCCGTCACATCATCTATTTCCGATTCATATTTCATGCCGGAAAAAGTTTTTATTTTCCATCGAAGAATATCTTCATATCTTCATATGGTAAATAAACATCAAAATGCCCATTAGATCGGTTTTGCATAGAACTAAAACGAAATCTCTTTCCGGCGTTCTTTTCTGAACAAAATTTTTCATACAGTTCACCATTGAGGTACACCTCAATAAATACCAAAAATAATTGTCCGGCTGCCACCCGCTCACATAAACTTACATAAGTATATAAGTATTAAATTTTAACATATCATTAAAGTAGCCGGAAAAACAACGATAATTATTTCCATCAGTAATCATGTGACATTATTGAATAATCTTCCCGGTGATTTATCACATAATAGTTACTATCTTTTTACGTACTTCTTGGGCCTTATCTTGAACGTCATATAACAAAAAAATATTGCCCTAAACAGGCAAGCTCCGTCACCAATAATTTTAATGATAGTGAGGGATATAATTGTGCCATTTATGTTCAATAATTCGATAACCATATTAATTATTTTTTATTAATTTGTAAGAATGTAAAAAATGTTATTTTAATACACTTAAAGAACCGTACATAAACTGGGGTACGTATACGATGACGCATTAATATTCGAAAATAATAAGTAAAACACCATGTTATTTTAATACATTTCAATATTTAATAATATTGTAATAATAAAGTGATAAATGTGTCAACACATAAATCAGGTTGTTATAGCAACCATTTATAAACAAAATTTCCATCGTAAATCTCAAAATCTCCATTTGAGCAACTCTTTAAAATGCGAATTTTGAAAAGTTCTTTTTTAGTGCGCCTCTACATTGCTTAAGGAACCTCTGTACAAGATTTCAAGTCTTTAGACCCAGCGGTTTGGTCTGGGCGTTGATGAATCACCCAGGACAAGTCTCTTTATATATATAAGATGTTATTATATTTTACATATAAAAGAAATCTGTTATTTATTTTTTTGTGATAAATTGTTGGGCACAATCTGGTCTATAGCGTTGTCGAACTTTCTGATAGTGAGATTTTGATTCGAATTATAGAGTGTGTCCCACCGACAGGCATTTCGAATATTATTGAGGGGGCTGGAATACATGTATTTTCTACTAATTATAGAGGTTTTCTCAGGGGACTCTGCCTTTAGTTCGATTTATGGAGTTTTTTAAATTATCAATGTTCGGATTATCGAGTGATTACTGTATATTATATACACAGTTTTGAATAAAATCTTTAATAACAATTAACAGTTATAATAAAAAAATGTCCAATATTACTAATTTAAAATACTGTTCACAAGTATGTTAGGTAAATACGCTATATATCTATTTACTTTCGTATTATTCACAGACTTATTACCATAAAAACAGCAAAACAATTTAATACAACACAAAATAATATTAAATGAATAATTATAAATATCATAAGTAATCAAATTTTTGATATTACATTAATGTTTAATGATCAAGACATATAACAAATCATTTTAAAACATGTTTAGAAATTATAAAAAATGCACAACAACGTGATAATTTCAACATCTTAGATATTTAAGTACTCATATTTTCAAGGAATTGCTAAAACATTATTTTGATATCCATTCGTGTACTTAAATTCAAATTATATTCTGTTATAATTTTATCATAAAGTAATAGTAACACAAATCAATTATTATTTTATCCGATAAAGTTCAATAAAATAAATTATTTTTTCGAGGTAAAAAAAATTATACATTAAAATTATATAGGTATAATAAACATATATGTGATATTTCAATACTTAAAAAAAGTTAAATTTCAGACGATAAAAGTTTGTTTCTAGAGTTTAATAAATTTAATGAACGCGGCCTCCATTTAGCTGAGTCATTAAATGTGAGGGGAAAAAAATAAAATAACCGATAAACTTCGTGATACATATTATGTATAGATCTTAAGTCCTATATCTACGAAATGTTTAGTATATTATATAAAAGACACTTATTTCAATCATAACTTTTCTAATACAGTAAGACTTATATTTATAATATATTAAATATGTCACAATGCTACATATAACTTAGTAAAAATCACTCAAAAGTCAAAATAATATAATATACCTATATTAAACAGAGCATAACATTTTCCGAAATCTATCATAAATGTTTTTTGAATATGTGATCATAAGTTTAAGGTTTTAGTCAACAACAATAGCCACGTCCGATTTTCCAACGAACCGTTCAACTGCAGCGAAAAAAATGTTTCCAGACAAGAAAATTGCTATCGATTATTTTTCAACCTTTTTCGTAAACGACTGCAATCCTTACATCTAAAGAAAAAATATTAAGAAAGCATAAAATAAACACCATTATCGTTTACGTGTCAAGAATGGATTATAACAATAATATTAATATAAAAAAAAAAATATAATAATTTGCACGTTTAAAAAATATGCAAAACTCAAGACTGTTGATTGTAAACGAGAAAAAAAATCTCCTGTACGCAATTTGTTGTCAGCGGATGCCTATAACCTACATAATTATATTATTTTATTATCGACACAAGAAAATTTAAAACGATTATTCAAAAACTAAATAAATGTCGTATGACTCGTTGAACCAACGCATGATCGATCAAATCGCATTACCACACATACATACGCGCGTATGGTGCCTACTAACCGGACATTGATATCAAATAGTTACGTTAGGTACGTGTAATAACAAAAATAACAATAATACTTTTTTAATATTATACATTTCGGTGCTAACCTTCGCTAGTTCGCCCTATTCATTGTCGTAGATTTAAACTGCAAAAATACACGAAGGACAAAAATATGACGACACTATATATATTATTACTACGTACCTTTATGATATTATGAATAGGTACATAATACGACACCCGTAAAACGCGCTCTGGGCGTGACCGTGAAATCGAAAAAACCTATAACTATACCATTGAGACGATCACAGTAAAACATAGGCGATTGCATCCAATGACACATGAACCTGTGAATAGTTTACCTAACTACGCTACGGACGTACGGTTTTTGTAAAAGGGTTTAAAAATATAGACAAATTCTATGTAAATGTAAGGAAAATAATTGCAAAAATAAATGATGTCATAAGATTTTGTTTTTTTTTTTTTTGTATCAATATCATATACTGATAGAGATTATCAATCGATATCGAAATCGAAAACACCAATATCGTAATATATCAAATATAATTATTGGCGATTTTTTTTTGTTTTACAATCATATAACCAACAATTTTTTATACATTATATTATATTATTTAATAATACTATACGTATTAATATATACATTATACACAATATAAAAAACATTATAATACATTAAAAAATGCAGGTAAATAAAATAATAAAATAATGATAATGATATTAAATAACACTTGGCTTTTTATAGTATTTACTATATGAATTTATTTTATGTTAAAAAGTACGAAAACATAAAATAAAAATTATAATATATTTATTATATTCATATCGATATTTATATCAATACCGAATACCGATTACTTGATTACATAAATATCGAACACATTTTCCGCTATCGATGTCGTTTTACATCACCACAAAATAATATGATTATCAGTAGGCATAACTTTTATAACATTTATCCTATATTTATTAGTATCTTGATGTTAATTTTTCAACTACACTAATGCCATCTGTAAAGAAATCACAGTATATTACGTATCATATATAATAGTCACTACAAGTTACTACCTAAATACTGATGCCTCTTAAGTATCAATTGCTTATAAACATGAGAGCTCGTAGGGTGTTCAACCTACTGACCACTATATCGTCTACATCCAAACCGTAAACTCTAAAAATAATGTAGATTAGTCGACAATAATATTATTTTAATGTTATACGAAAATATAATAAAGAAAACAAAATATATGAAATAACCAAAAGCACCATAATATTTTTTTATTAATTATTTATACAAAGTGCATGCCTTAAAAGTTTGATTTTTTTTTTTTTTATTACCTAATTAGAATATTATTTACGCTTACGACACTGTAGTCCATTTAGCGCAGCACCTCCTGGCTCTTAAACGAGTTACCAAAGTCTGCGGATTACAGATTCAAGATCGTTAAACTATGAAGAATAAAAAATCATTTTGTGTATAATATTTTTTTTTTATCATATATTATTATCTACACAATCTGTAAATATTATTTTGCAATAAGAGTACCTATGTGATAGAGGTGACATGGCTTGAGTGTCAGGAGATAAGAAGCCGCCTATTTGAGGCACTTTATAGGTTAGTATGTTAGGCTAGGATTTTAATGAGCTAGCAAATGTATAATATAATGTGTAGGTATTAATGTATTATAAATAATGTATATTAAATTTATTTTCATATAGTTACATTTTTAAAGATATTTATATTTAAAAAACAATTTATGGTTATCAATACAATCAATAATTATAATATAAATGTAACTATTAAGTATTAACTAATATTACAATAAGTGTGATACAGTCATCACGCATTTTAATTTGTTTCGAACCACTTTATACTTAGCTTATTTAATTTTTAAGCGGTCGATCGCATCCGCTAACTTAAATCAAACAGTCGATTTCCAACATCAATATTCATACGAGGTGGATCGTCCGTCAACCACCGCTGTTTTTTTCCAGCTGATTTGTCGTTTATAAATATTCAGTTGACGTGATGCGTGTAGCGTGTGTACTTAATATTTTTGTTTTAGTGATATTTTAATATTCCAGCCATTATTAATTAATAATTGTAATCAACTGCTGTTAAAGCCTTATTCTCAATAAAAAAAAAAAATATATATATATATACCTATATACTTATGTGTGGTATCAAATTATAAATTAGGCACAAAATAATTTAAGTTTAAGTAAAATATAAGTATAAAATATGTAAATATGTTTTACAAACAAAACAAGCAAAATAATAAAAAGAAGCGGGTAAGTGGGTATTTGATTGTATTGTATTGTATTGTATTTATTGTATTAATATGTTATGTTTAAGGCGAAGCATCATAATTATGTATGTATGTATAGGTATTAGCGTTTAATTAAACATTAATAAACGATGGCAGCAGGGGAGTAGTAATGTTCACACAGATCCTCCCCTGCTGTCGGTTCAAACAGAAAAAAAAAAAAAAAGTGGGTATCGCTCTGCTGTACATTGGGAGTGGGATGGACCTCTGAGTCCATAGGGTAGGTTAAATTTGAATGCAATGATAGGTATCATTGTATACGAAAAACGATTCTGAACGGAGACGGATAAACCTAACGTCTAGGATATATTATAGATTATTAAAAATTTTCAAATCTTAGATTTAAAAAGAAATTTTCTTATGAATTTCTATCTAAGATAATTTGAAAATTGCCGTAATTTTTACGTATTAAGTCAATATTTGAACTTCAAATGCTAATAAAAAAAATTGTGCCTATGTATTCTTATAAATTTTTAATCACTATAAGAATAACTTATGAGGAACTTTGTATTAAATTTTCAAGTTTTTTGATAGGGCCAAAAAAATGTTATCGACACTTCAAAAAAAAATTTCAGAGAAAAATTGAAAATTTCAGTTGTCTAAAAATATCTAAAAAAAAGTCA
The DNA here is from genome assembly GCF_037042655.1 of Diuraphis noxia. NCBI lineage: Eukaryota > Metazoa > Arthropoda > Insecta > Hemiptera > Aphididae > Diuraphis > Diuraphis noxia. The sequence goes on along the minus strand of NW_028301714.1, from coordinate 16,645,650 downwards.
AAATATTTCGAAAATTAAATCATGTAAAGAAAATGCAAATCTAAATAACTTGTGAAATTTTTGAGTATCTACGAGTTATACTTTTTGAATAATAACAAATATTTAAAATCGTTTGAGGATAAATAGTTATCGTTACGCTATTTCGTAAAAATTTAAAATTCAAACGCACTTAAAATTTTTCCTATAATGATGTTTCCAGTTTTATCTATAGCTACTTGAAGGAAAACTTATGGAAAACTTAGAGTTGTATTTTTAATCCTTAGTTATAAACACAACATTTTTATGATTTTTCAACTTCAAAATTACTTGCAAATTTTCACGTTTTCGACAGATTTCGTAAAAATTTGAACTATAAACGTTTATAAAAAAAAATTGTGGCTTACGATTTTTAATTTTTTTTAGCTACAATAAGAACAACTCATAAAGAACCTTGTATTAAATTTTCAAGTTTTTTTGGTCGTCCAACATTTTTTTACCGGCACTTTAAAAAATAATTCTAAAAAAAACTGAAAATTTCAGTGGTCTATAAATAACTCAAAAAAGTCAAAAAAAATTTTTAATTAAACTGTATATATATATGACTAACATAAACATTTGGTGAAAATTTCAAGTATTTAAAGTGATTAGTTTTTGAATTACAACCATATAAAAAAATCGATTTGGTCGAAAACTGGTTTTGCGTAAAATTTCCCGTTTTTCTATCATTTTCTTTTTTGTTTTTCTTGATTTTTTTGAAAACTGTTGGAAAATGTTAACTTTTTACCTGTATAATGCACCAAGGATATTCACTTTTACATCGGAAACCACCCCCAAAGTTTGAAATTGAAGCATTATTTCGACTAGTTATGCTGTACACACACAAAAAAAAAAAAAACACATCATTGTAAAATCAATACATTCATCACTTCGTGCAGAATCTAAAACATAATTTTCTCAACATAGGTAGTAATTGAATACATAGCATAAAAATAACCGGAATCTATACGACTACAGTATAACTCAACTTCACCCGGAAAAAAATTAACAAATTTAAAATACGATGCTGTAAAGAAATATTTCGATTTTAGTGTAGGTATCTCGATACACGGGAAAATCGGCGTTGGTGTACTTTTCTTTGTGAACTAATTCTACAGAGATCTGCTCGTGGCGGTAACACTTGGTATGCTTTCGAACGTGGTCAAAACTACTCTCTACACTTTCCTGATATCTCAAAAAACAATATCTAACATTTTTGTCAAAATCGGTCAAGTAGTTTTTGAGTATACGTATAGCGTACAAAGTACAAATATACAGTGATGTTTTTATATATAGGTTATAAAAGTGTCTTTAATTTCCATAATGAATGGAGCAACCTTATAAATAATTATAAAAATATTCGATGTTCGTTAGCTAGACAGAAATTCTTGCGCTAGTTACTCAAAAATGGCCAAAATAACCTATATGGGTTGAAAAACTAAGCCATAAACACTGCCCTGCAAGTCTCAAGAAATATACGTATGCGAAGATACGTAATGTAGATGTAATCTGAGATTACCAAATACTATTATATAACAAACGCACATGCAATTGATTGTATACATAAATATGAACATATTATACAATAATATACTATATATATATACAGCATACAAGTATACATATAAGACAATATGCTCGATGACAACGTGATTATCGAAATATATATACACGACAACATATCTGATGAATGACTGTCGGCCAGTGCCGTAAAACAAGTTGAGGTGACGAAGACGACGACAAGGAGTAAAAGGAACATTTCGGTACTTATTATTATTTTTTTTTTTTTAATCTCCAAACCCTTTGATTAAAACTCCACCGAGGACCCATAAAAAATTTCACACTCCCCCTACACACACACACACCACAAACAATGCAAAGTTTCCAGCAGTGAGGTGACGTCTACTGTATACGATAGCGAGGTGGTGGTTATAGCCTTACACGGAGTCCAAACCCTGTGGAAAAGAGGAGATGATAAGTATACGCTCGCTGCCGCTGTTGCCTATTATTAAAAGATTTAAGAACTCATTAAGAAGTTTTAATGAATCGTTATGATGCCGCACCATATTCTTCACCGAGTGTCGTTAACGGATTTCTCTGAGAAAACCCGGTGATTATTGTTGGGTGTGATTGCAACGAGCAGTCACCGATGTTTTTTTTTCGTGGGGAGGGGGAGGGCCAGCGCACCCAGAAAACTTTTTGCTCCACAAGTGCCATCGCGATCGTGTCAAGTGTGAGCCATACGCATCTCTCCGTGTTTCTACGACGGTTTTCCACTGATTTTATCAACACGAAACACATCACTAGCTATATACGGGATGTCCCGCGAAGATTTACTCATTGCGATATCTCACGAAATAATGAAAATATAAAAATTCTGGTTTTGTAATAAGACTCACGGCGATAAGAACTACAATTATTTCATTTTTTAATTTATTTTAATGTTTTGGTAAAAATATATTTTTTTATTTAATTATTACAAAAAAATAAATTATAGCCATTTTGTAGGATTTATTTTTCTAAAAAAATTGACGTTTTAAAATTTTGTTTTCATTAATTTCCTGATTTTTAATATTTTTTCTAGTTTTGTATAAATAAAATATGATTATAACTAGGCACACTAAAAGTGTTCGGACAGCTGTACGAGAAAACGCGCGGTGCGACGGGTCACATGTTTGATAACACTAGATACTATGGTGTTTAAAAGTTCGCAATTTTTCTTGAAACTAAAAAATAAAAAATGAAATCAGGAAATAAATGAAAATAAAATCTTGAGTCAATATTTTCAGAAAAATAAACTACAGAATGGCTATAGTGATGTTTTTTGGAAATAAATAGATAAAAAAAAAAAAAATCGTGGATGTCACTCTGCTGTACAGTAGGTTACAAGTGGGTTACTTTAATGGATGGAATTAAATTTGAATTCAATGATATTATATCATTATTGTATACAAAAAGCTATTCTGAGTGAAGATGGTTTATCCGTCTAGGATATAATAATATGTATATTTTTTTTTATTTTTTTTTTTTTACTAGCTTTCAGTAAAAACTATTATACCTAGCTCGATAATTATATAAATAATATGTATTATAGATAATAAAAAAAAAAATTTTGAATCTTAGATTTAAAAAGAAAAAGTCGCTCAAATGTTTTGAAAATTTTACCATGTCTAGGTAAGGCTTATATAAGTAAACAACCCAAATTTCAAATTTTTACGAATGTTTTTAACCGAATTACAACAAAAAAACTTCTAAAATTAAAATGTCTATAAATAGCTAAAAAATGGCTAAAATTTCCAAAATTTAAATCGTAAGGAACAAAATTCAAATTACAACAGATCTCTTGTCATTTTTCATTTGAAGCAATATTTCTGATAGAAAACGTCGTCCATAATAATTATTTAATATTATAAAATCGTACGTTTTTTCTTCTTTAACCGCAACCACTTTTATATCGAGTACCGTTTTGAAAATCGAAAAATGACCTCTCTAAAGTATCAACTCAAGAACGTTACCTTTCAAAAAAGATGCTACACTTGATACTTTTGATCAATTTTAGAGAGAGAAAAAGTGTTAACAGAATAAAAAAGAAAAAGAAATAAACATCATTGTAAAACCAATAGAATCTAAAATATATTTTTTAAATTTTTTTCCAAAACATTAATATAAATTAAAATATGAAATAATTGTAGTTCTTATCTCTGTGAGTCTAATTACAAACCCAGAATTTCGATATATCCATTATTTTGGAGATATCGCAATGGGTAACCTTTTTTTTTCCTGTTCAAAAACAGGGTGGGAACTGTTCAGCACAATACTGCCACCCGTCCCTGTATCGTTTATTCACCAAATAATACAATAAATCTATACACAAATTGGGGGCCTCTACCCAGCCAAAAGCAAAAAAAAAAAACAAAAAGAAGCTGGCCTTCGGTCCATAGAAAACAACATTTCTTATACTGCCCGTCCACCTCTCGTCTGCCTGACGCGCTCTGCAGCCTCCTTCTGCTCAAGTATCATCTCCACCATCCTGTCAAATGCTACGCAATGGGTACCCAGTATATTATCATAATGTATACAAAGTATATAACAAAGTTATAAGTACATATCAGTGTCAATACATTCACTATATAGTTTCAACTTTTTAGAAAATATTATTCTTACGTAATCTGACGTAATAACAAGACAAATAAATTGAAAAAAAAAATATTTTAACAACTATTTATGGTTTTATATTTTAAGCTTGTTAATTTATTGAATGAAATAATACATTTTTACTGTCCTCTCTTAAAATAGTGATAAAGGAATTGATTTTACAATTTTATTATATATTTTATTGTATATATGTTATATAATAGAAAATAATATGTTTTTAACATAAACTTCAAGGGTGGTATCGAGTGAAAATTAAATGTAGTTGGACAATTGGTACTATGGAAGGTGAAAAATTTAACTCTAAGTAATTTTCATAATAACCAGAAAACCAAAAAAAAAAATTAAAGAGAAAATGGAAATCACTCAACATATAACACATAAACTTTGAGTTAATTATCCCTTAAAGATGATTTAGTGGTCAATGATCCATTAAATTTTATTGAACCAATAAATTGTAAACTTGTTCATGCATTCCAGTATTATTATAATATATACTAATGTATATATATACTAATGTGAGCTAATATATACGGTCGTTTTCCATTAGAATCGTTTTCCTATGCACTGATTTAACATTAAATTTCAATTTAGCACATAATTAGTTACTTACTGAATACGAGATGTCAAGATATACTAGACACCTACTGTAGATATACAGCAGAGCGGTTACCTACTTGCATACTGTTTTAATTTTCACATATTTTAAGCACATCTATTTTAGATAAAAAAAAAACAGTCTAGTGTATTTTAATAAATATTATCTATAAAGACATGATAATACCTACCTGTAATAGTATAGTGAATGTGAATAACACTATAATATAAAGTTTAGGTATTATAGCCCTATAAAGTGTTGGTCGATACATACGTTTCATATAAGAAACATAAAAAATTAGTAGCACAATATACAATTCCTACAATATTTTATTGCACACGATTATGTATCCGAACGATTTGTAAATTTTATATTTTTTGACACCTAATACTTTAAGTTGTAGATATTATATTTAATATTATGGCATTATCGTCTATTAATAATTAATTGCGCACAATTCGGTGACGACCTTTAAAAATCAATTCGTAACCTATACTCGCGGTGTCCTCGAAAAAAAGGCGGAAATGTGATTTGTTTACCAGATGTAGATAAAAAAAAATATACATAATATACACTTGCGCATGTAAATTAAATATAATATATAATACGGCTTTATGGGAACGTGTCAAATACTCGAATATCGGTATACATGTAAACAAACAATTCTACAATATCGACAATAAACTCGTTCGGAGAAATTTCTTGTATTTTATAATTTGTGTCAACAGTCAACATAATAATAATATTGTCGTAAAATCTAAATGTAACCCTACTATACGTTCGCGAGTACAGTAAAAATACGGTTGTCGTATAATATGTGGTTTTTACCTATAGTGTATAAATAAATTGAGTTTTAATTCAAAACACATTGAAAGTGGTTGAATTTAATTTAAAAATATATATACGATTGAATTGTCGCTATATATCAAAACGACTAATAACTAACTTAACGAGATTTGTTTCGTGGAAACGTGCAAAGACCATCACTGCCGAAAACTGTACTAAGTTTCGACTTTCGAATAGGCAATCGTAAATGTTATATTATAGCAATTTAAATTAAGTGTGTCAAATAATAAATATCCACAATATAATAATACATGAGTATTTGAAATATACGATTGCTATATTGCAGGTTTTTCAACAGTTTTTTTTATGGTGGTGAACATAATAAACCTAAAAGATCTCATTAAAGTATTAAACTAATAATTATTATGAGGGAAACTTATCAGACACGTAGCATACAAATATTATCTTTTCGATCGTTCAACAAGAGCCATTTGATTTGTTGTTACAATTTTGTCACGCCATTGTTTTATATAATATAGACGTATATATATATATCGTACTGCGTAAACCTAAGTTAATTTCTTCAATAAAAATAATATCATTATAATTTAATCATAACAGTGTAACACGAGTATCTACTATTTATCACTTTATCAGCATAACTAGGTACATAAGTCATAGACATTTAGAACTAGGTCCCCAAAGTACAGGGCTTGTAGTCCAGTGGTATGGTTAAATATCTTAACAAATGCATTTCTAACAAATCTGATCAAAATATAATGATATAAATATGTGACCACTAAACACGAAAACTGCATAACGAGACTTTTTCACCGAAGTTAAATACAAAATAGTTTTTTTCCTAATGTAAACATTATATATTTCTATACACACAATTTACAGATTAAAACTATAAAAATGCATACCTAACCTGCAATAAAATATAACAAATAAATACTTAATTAAATTACATGCTACATCATTTATACATGAATTTACATAGAATCAAAAAAAAAACCGAAACCTACAATAACGCAAACACGATAATATGTTATAGGTAATCATTATAATATAATGTGTTTGGTATGATTTGGCCGCGGGTACCGGTTGATATTTTTGAGCGTATTTTTAATGTTTTTTCATTTAATCTACCTACATCGCGTACGCTAGCATATAGAATACCTACCCAGTAATTGATATTTATAACATTGTGTGCGATTCTATACCATGTTGTTGTTTAAAAATAACGCGCCCATAATAATATGGTTTGGAATACGTGGACGGCACTTAAACGTCGGATAATATCCTTCCCTCGCCCCTTTCTAATCCATCATGGCTACATAAGTGTACGAGCGGAACACGAACGGTTTTCAGCAAAATTCGACGAGACGACCGTGTGTCTTATCATGTCAGCTGAAATAAAATATAGCCATCATTTGTGTGCGTGTGCGTGTGTAAATATATAACCCCCTGCCCGAAAACACTTCGTTAACCACGAAAAGTCATCCACGAGAAAAAAAAATACTCTTCCGAAAGACTGACTGAGATATATTGCTAGCATGTTTCGTAGTCCATCTCTAAGTTGCTTCAACTTCGGTCTTTATTATAAAGCCTGTATAATATAACTATATACCTATGTAGGTATCTACGTGCGTATGCACACTGCACAGCCATTAGCTTGTGTATATATGTGTGCATCATGCATATATTATTATATATTAATTATAAGGTATAATTACACGGTAATAATGATGATTTTCAAAATCATTTCCAAAAAACCACGAGGGAGGATTAAATAGGTAATTATAATTTATAGTTATATAAAAAATAAAACATTTTAAATTATTCAGTGCTCGATATTTTTAAAGTAACTGATGAGCTTCTGAAATCCGAATACTGCATATGAGTACTACAATTTTAGTTGCAGTTTAAAAAAGTTAAACAGTAAAATAAAACGAATAATTAAAAAAAATAGTTATGCATTAAATTATTTTTATTTTTTGTCAAAAATAATAGCATCAACTGTAAGGTATAGGTGTTTAAAATTTAAAAAAACAATATTTATTTTTTAAACACTTACTTTTTTTTTTAAATTATTATTATTCAGAAAATTTACAATCTGTATTTGTTAAAACAATAAGTAACAAAGCAGATAAGTGCATGGATGTCACTCTGCCGCATAGTAGGTTATCATTGTATACAATAAAACGATTCTGAGCGAAAACGGTTTGTCAGTCTAGAATATTTTAACTAAATAATATTATGTGAATTTTCAATTTAATACATTTTATCAAAATTTAAGCTTTAAACTACAGTTTAAAAAAAAAACACTTCTATGTATTTTTATTTTTAATATTCTTCAGCAACTATTGCTATCATATAAACTTATGGGGAGCCTTGTATTACATTTTCAAACTTTTTGACCCAACGAATACAATTTATTGACATTTATAGAATAAAAAAAAAAATTTTAATATTGTTTATAGGTATAAGTAACTTTAAAAAAGTTGAAATATTTTTAAAATTTTATCATAAATAAAAAATTATAAAATAAACATTTGATGAAAATTTCAAGTACTTACGATTAATAGTTTTTTGATTTACAATAGAATAAAAAATGTATTGGATGAGAAATCGAGTGAAATCCAATAATGTTTTAAAATTTTAAACTTCAAACAATTATAACAATTTAATTTAACTAACCAGTTGACATTTTTTATAGATAAAATTGGAAAAACTTATGAGGAAACTTGTTTTAAATTTACAACATTTTATAAATTTCTAACTCAAAATAATTGCAAATTTTCGTTATTTTTTTGTTTTCTCAAAATTCAAATTTATAAACAAAACAAATGTGATAATGTATATTTAATATTTTTCAACTGCCATTGTAACAATAAATAAGGAGCATTATGTTAGATTTTCAAGCTTTTACACCCAACAAATAAAACTTAATTGGCATTTATAAAAATAAATATAATATTCGGACACTAAAAATGTCCATAATACACAGTTAAAAACAAGTCAAAATATTTTTTAAACTGTATGGTGAATATTAAATGTAAATTTATACATTTAGTGAAAATTGCTGTCATTTGTTTTATTGGAGTTACCTCTACACCAAAAACCAAAATCGATGTTATTGAAAACCGGCTTTTCGTAAAACTTAACGTTTTCCCTTAAGTTTTGTTTGTTTTCCCTGCCGCTTTTGAAAACTATCGTGAATTTTTTATTTTTGATACCTCCCCCCCCCACCAAGTACCAACTAGATTTACTTTCCTGCCAGAAAAGATACTAATCAATGCATTTTTACTACGACAAAATATGACTAACACAAAAAAAAAAATAAAAAAAACACACATCATTGTAAAATCAATACATTCATTGCTCCGTTCATAATCTAAAATATTACTAACATATAACTATATAAGCATAATACACGATAACTAATATGCAGTAATCGCCTATTATACACATTTTTCCTCGGTCCAAGAATATTATTCACAATAAGCGACTTCTCTGTGCATAGTAATATAAAACAACACATGAAATTCAGAATGAGGAGAGTCATCCAGGATCCAGCGATACGACCCTCCAAAATCCGTAGGTTAAAAAATCAATAAATGTACACATATAAAACAAAACTATTTTACTGCGAAATTAATTAACAAGTTATAACACGTATTTTACTGAGATACCGCGAACGTTTCGTTTAACTATTTTTTTTTTCCAATATTAAAAATGTAGGTAGATACCCAATTTATTAAATAGGCGTATCTTAAGGTGACAATCGGGTATACGCACAATAGTAATTGCCTGACCGTGTCGGACCAAACTTAAGGTACAATACAATCACTGTACACTGACGAGGAGCCAAGGCCCACAAGGTTATTAATTCAATATTTTTGCCTGTAACTAATATAGTACAATATACGATCAAGTGTACCCATACAATAATGCGTCATACGCCTATATAAATACGATTTATGTGAAATATATATACTCTATTTTCATACGAATAAATTGGTAGTATTATAATTTATTATATTTTTTATAAAACCTCCAAGATAAATTAATATATAGCGGTAGGTCAGATGATCAATGATATTATCATCTACGCGGAGCGAAACAAAATATATAATTCTATTACATAATCAACATTGGCACATTGCTATTATTATTTTTCGTCAAAACTCGCGGTACTTAGCGATGCATGTGTCACTCCATCATACACAATACGTGCGTATGGCATATATCTTAAAGCGTATACCAAATATTACTAACGGGCGTAGATACTGCTATTATTATGTTTATAAAAATAAATAATAATACATACCTACCTACGGTTGAGAGAATAATATTATTATGCACAACTCGTGTTTTCGCTAGAAAAAAAATATATTACCATAATGTAGGTATATGTTATTATAATATAGATAGATAATAGGTAACATATACCTATATATTAAGGTATACGTTATTATAGCCATCTCGAAAGTAGGCCGATCGTTCCATTCATAAAACCGTTTAAACACTTGTACCAAGTTCCGCTGATAAACAGTACTTTTTGACTGTTATTGTTGGTACATCGGTATATGAATATGAGTGCTTCTTTTTACAGTGAAAAAATATTTAATATTATACAAGCATATCATTATAATATTAGCCTAGAAAATAAAATCATACTGCAGGTAGGTAGATTAGTATAATGCACCTATTTAATTTTAATAAGCTCGCGTCTGAGAAAAGTTCTTTCTTTCTTGTACAATATATTTTGTCTAAATTGATAACAAGTAATAATTAACTAATTGATTGCTCTAAATGGTAGCACGACAAATTGTAAGGTATTAAATTTTATTGTTTATAGAATAACCTATACCTATGGTGTTAAGCTACTTTATTTTTACTTATTGATCCTGCATATTGTACCAATATAATGCTGTACTTTCAAGGATACATAACTATGATGTCAAACAATACCTAGGTAACTAGGTACTGGCTACTTACTACTAAAACAATCCATTTAGGAATAGAAGTTGTTTTTATTTTAAATGTAGGTAATATGTATGATAGAACGAGTGTGAATACGGACGGGGCGGACCCAATTTAAGTCTAAGCGATTTAAAATACTATATAATCATCTCAAATCGATAGTTAGAATCGGTCTAATTAAAAAAAAAAATCGACGAGTCGTTTAGGTGTACCTAACTACATTGTCGTCAGAATATTCTAATACATAATATTTTGTATTCGAATTTCTTGCTGTGCGGTGGAGACGATGTATCTACTCAAATTCACGAGAAATTTAAAATTATTTTACCCTACCAAATTCATAAATATTTGGTTAAATATGAAATTAATACTCATAAATAATACGAATAATCAATTTCTGCGTCGGAAAGCCAAAACAAGTTCAAACACACCAATTGATATATAGGTATATATAACCTATATTCAAGTCACAACCACTATGGACTATATACTATTATATTTATCATTATCTTGTGTATTGTAATTTGTTTTTAAAGTTTTTATACATCGAGTGACTCCGTTAGTTAACATAACCGTTCACACAAACTGTTTGTAGAAAATATAACTAGATAATTTTTTGTCGGTCAAAATAATAATTTAATATTTTATGGTTGCGTGTTTTTTTTTTCAGTTCAAATTTACCTACTTTTATCACCATTTTATAAGGACAAGATTCGTAACTCTAAAATATTAAAAATTATTATCCAATCGTTTTGGGGTATATAGGAAGACTTTTAGGTGGGAAATCCTAAATCACCGATATTTGATCATGCAAAAGCCCTCGTGCAACTGTTTTACCTATTTACCATTACCAACGTAGACAATACTATACAATAGATATATTCAAGTAATATAATACATTTAAACCTACCTATTATGATTTATGAATTGGGGATTATGCCTACTCGGTACTCACTCGCAGTCCAACTTATTGACATATTATAATATAATGATACTAGACTATAGGGCATAGGCGGTAGATGAAGCCATGTAAGTACCTATACTGTAAACCATCGACACTTGGAATCGAGCCAAACTATTGACAGATCGTGAAAGAAAAACATATAAGGTGGATACATATAAAATAAAAACTCATTGGTATTTACAAATTATGATGGTATAGGTTGGCAGCTGGGACACATAAAAAATTTAAAATATATGTCAAACTAAAACCAAAATGAGACGCACGTCAAGATACGAGTAGTGTGGAAATTAATTAAATTATACAACCTGGACGCTGCGCTTGATTTGCAAATTATGTATTTTAATGCGTGCCAGCTAAAATGTATAATACATATTTGTACCATAAAATCGGTTGTATACGAACACCGGCCTTTGCGATTGAACTACACACCGCGGAGTTTTAGTTGGCAATAACTAATATTATTATAAACTATGCATAACGCGTTGGCATACGGTCGGGTTTGAGTTCTTTTCAATAAGGCGCGTGTCTCTCACTCAGTGTACGATATAGTAATTGACCATTGTCTAATGCTTTTAAAAGTTGAAGCGACGTTCGGTACATGTGTCTATAATATATGTATGTCTATTCGTCATAAATCAAAATATTAAGTAATTTAGTGTTTACAGCCTACAGGGCACCCACTGTATTTGTCCTGTACGACTGTGTAAATTGTTTAATTACAGCTACCTAATAAGTAATAATTAGGAAACACTACTAAATTAGATAATTAATAATTCGGTGGGATTAAAATGTACGGCCATCTTCAATATATCAAATACATACATTATTTACAAAATATCAATTTAAAAAAAAAACTATCAATATAGGGAAATAGCATTACATATTTACATCGCAAACGAATAATGAGAACGAGTCTTGCGACTTCGGACGTTAACGAGACGACTATAATATAGTTACAGCGCACGAGTATAATTTAATTCTGTAGCCAGACGTTTCTATTTAATCCTCTGGACGCGTAGTCTTATAATCGTATTTCTTCTGGGCGCGGACAACCGTAGAGGTACTAGCCACGTTACGACGTGACGTCTCCCTCCCTTTCTTCTTTTTTTCATTCCTTCGCTCGAACCGGTAATGCAATTTCCGAGACGCGGAACTATGTTGACACTCAATTTTAATCATAAATATTGCAGTTTTTACAATATAATGCACATGGATGACGGATTATAGATTGTAAGACAACACTAGCTATTTTATATATATATGTATAATAAACGTGTCAAAACGGTTTATTTCAATTCCAAAACTTCAAAAACGATGCCAATATATAAAATAGATACAAAATGCTTTTAAACATCGAAATATCATATTAATATTATGATAGTATTATATTATATATAAAAAAGAAAAAAGCACAAATAAATAAACAAAATCAAAGTTAATAGTAGAAATATTAAATAATAAACGAATACTACTTATCAAAAAAATATTACACGTATTTATAGGAATCGTAAAAATATATAAATATTATTTAAAGAATGTAATTTTTCAGTCGAGGAATTTCTCATTGAGTCTTGTATTTTATCGTGTTGGCCATAGTTTAAATTAAACTTTAATACAGGTAATATATAGTTATTTAATAAAAAAAAAATACGTAAAGAAATCGATTTTCCCGTTAAATTTATATTGTTCGGAAAAAACACCATTGAGCTCATACAATACAAAATATTAAGATTAGGAACTCAAAATAAGAGATCGGGTGTAGTTTCTTCACTCCAGGGCACATATGTGTCCATCACTGACATGTCTTCTTCGTTTTTATCGACCGCGCGTTTTACGGGTTTCATATTACTTCTGCTTACGCCATATTCACCAAGAAACGCTTCTTCATTTGTCCCCAATTTACTTGGAATGTAATTACCGAATTTACCTGAAACAATAAAATTATGATTTAACGTTTAATAACAAACATTTCTCAGACATAATAATAATTGTGAATTTAAAACTATAACTTAGATACTAAAAAATAATTTGATTCTTGTTTAATCTTTCCTTTTAGAAGCGAAAATGTTATCATTTAACAATAAAAATCGAAGAATTTTTATGTGATTATGATTTGATTAATTTCCGATGGTAAGATTTTGTTTTAAATCTTTAATAACCTTCTCAGAATATTTTTAATTGAGCAAGTGTATGTGCGTAATACGTATTAATATATATGCACATAACAAGTATGACAAAAATATAACTAAATAGGTTTCGAAAAGTTAGTTTGAAAGGAATGGCTATATGAAATTAATATGCACTGTCCTTATTGATATGCTAAATACCTATAATTATTTTAGTTCGATTCAAGTGCAACAGAATAAATACGCGGGTATCATGACGGATGAATTATGCACGCATAGAAATGTGGTAAATAAGAATATACACACATATATATATATATATATATATATATGTATAATGAGAACAGTTGAAATCTAAATGCAAACGGGATATTTCAAGATGTAATTTCAATATTGAACCTTGACCATCAGTGAAAGTATTCACGACCTACTTTATGCAGATTGCAGACCGAACCGATAACAATACGTACATATTTAAATGAAATATAATACATTTAATAGGTTTTTAGTTTTATACGGAACGTCATAATATCGTGTATAAAAACCATTGTTTTTGTTCCGGTCTGGAAAAAAAATTCGTATAGCATTCGAGGCGATAAATTGTGTACATTACTTTTTGGCGACATGGTTGTAGAATCATCGTTTTTTGTCGACTCCTCTTCGACTAACATTGACGCTTCAGACGGATATTCATGCGTCGTTTCGAGTACATCGGAGAATTTTATGTGCAGGTCCTAAAATTTAAATGATAATTGTTAATGTAACACATCAATAAAGGCTGTCACGTACTTGATATCACATTAAAAATTAAAACAGTAATTATTTGCAGATTCGATTGCGTATGACCTTAAACTAGGTTTACTTAGTTTCTAACAGTTACCACTTTATAGAACACAATGCCGTTATAAGTTGTTATTACAGCACAATGACCCACAGTTTATGACCTTCGGATACTATATATTCTCACACAACGAAGAATTTGCTACCACTAAAAATTTTAATTTCGTATCGCGAATTTTAAACTGTTTGTAGATCGGTTATTTTTTTTATCGGACTACATATTTTTGCTAATGATTGACCTAAAACCGGTATGGCAACCTAAAATACCTATGCAGCATGCAATAAACTATAGTACTTTATTATAATACACCTTATAATCTTACGCGAAAGTAAAAAAAAAATACATAATTACTTATTCAATTTCCTATTAAAATGTCACGGTTAATACTTCGGCAAACGAAGTGAATAACAATCTAATTTTAATAATTTTAAAAGAACAATAATCTACATTGTCAACGAATTACAAAATAATATATTTAATGACACATTTCGGACACTATATAATAATATTTACTTTAATAACTATATTCTAATATCTTTTCGGGAACCTATAAAAATTAAACTGAATCCAGAACAAATAATTTACTATTAATTACAATTTTGTTTAACACTAAATTATTTGTTGATTTGTTATTTAAAAAAAAAATATATATAGAACATTCCTGTAGTATTGTAATATGCTCAATATTAAGATAGGCTTTCCAATCAATATTTTTATCAACTATTTTTTTTTTGATGGAGTTTAATTTTTTTTCACTTTATTCTATTATTTGTGTAAACTATTGTTTATTTCAAATGTTTTATTTGTTGACAGATAAATATACTATAATAATTTCCATATAGACTTATCTGGAAATTAAGCAAAATCTTAACAAATTACAACATTCATACTTAAAAAAGATTAAACTGTAGTAAGTATTACAAAAAACTCTTTGAAACAGGAAATATTGTATAGGCATAGCGTTGCCCAGTGGCAAATACTACAGCATTCAAGTGTCATTGTGCAAAAGAATGCGTACTGCGTACATATTGTATTTATAAAATAAATAATAATGCCTGAGGCTATTTCTACAAAGAACCAGCTCATTGACCTATGATGAATGTCTTCAAGCTATAATAATAAAAAAACTTGTTTAATCTACCCTTTATTGTTACTTATTCAATTATTTTCAAACAGAAAAATCGGGTAAAAATAAGTATTAATTAAAACATATATTAAAACTATCATTCTGTTTAAAAATTACTGTTAAACTTAACATGTTTGAAAATTATTTATTATAATGTATATTTTAAATTTTACATTAATTTATGGTTTAGATTTTTAACTAAATTTATTTATTATTATTTTCTATGTATAGGTTAGGAATAAAATGCTTAGAAAAATATGTATTAATATGATTTCTTTTGTCATTTAGTATAGAAATCTGAAACATTATAAAAAAGCTTTTAGCAAATTGTATAATATAATATTATAATCCCAAAAATCTTATAATTTTAATTTATCCCTTTGATCTAAATATACAAAGCAAAATAGTTATAGTTATTATTATGTAATACATTATTTTTGAATAAATTATAAACTAATATAAGTAGTAATATACAAGCCATAACAATTCAAATATCAACTGTCACCCCGAATACAACATTTTAAAAAATAGATAAAATATATATTAATCGGTTTTTTTTTTACAAGCGCAGCTAAAAATTTCACTAATCAGTGATTGAGAATATAACTTGTAATTAATTCATAATTTCAAACCAATAACCATAATAAAAGTTAGTATTAAATTGATAAAAATAGAGGAGTTCAAATATGTTAAGTAAAAATAAAAATAATGAGTGAACTGGGAGATAACATTCAAATGTCATTACATAATATATGAAATAGTTATTTCAATAGTTACACACTTAAGACAACATTTTGTAAGTAATAAATAAAACATACTTTTTTGGGAGTTGGTGTATTTTCTTTTCGGAGGTTTGAACGACCAATTATAATATTGTCACCAACGAAAGTGACATAATTATCATTATTTACATTATCAATGTCATCAGTACTTGATTCTTCACAATGTGCGTCCAACATAATACAACCATCTTTAACTCCCTAAAATCATATAAATTAATGACATAAAAATAATAACTCAATTAAAATGATATATTACATAAGAATTATCTCTTCTTTGCACTGGACCTTCACTATCAATATAGTTTGGGACTCCTTTTCTGTTAACGAAATTAAAAACTACACTGTTTTCATGATTATCCCAACGTTTTTTATCCCACAAGCCATTTATTCTCTTTTCCCCGTTGGTATTATTGGTACTAATGGTATTATTGGTATTATTATTATTATTATTATTATTATTATTAATAAATTTTTTTTCTATTTCTTTATCAGACAATTGAGCATTTGTAGTTTCTTCAGACTGTAAAGTAGTTCTGGTTGTTGGTCTGATAACACATATCTGCTTGGTTTGTATTGATATTGGTTTATTATCAATAGCTGTTGCAGTGATGGCAGTTTTAATAGTAACCCTGTGTCTTTGTGATCCACCATCGTCAGACGACATAGATGATTCATCTTGGCTAGAGCTAACCTCATCATTGATCAATGATTTGGAACGATCAAAACCCAACGACTCCTTTTTTTTGAATCTATAAACATATTACCTAATTAGAAATACTTAATAATTTTTAATTACAGTATTTAGGTATTCATTTTAAAAGTATACTTTAACAAAATTTAGGTACTAAGATAATAAATTAAAATATCTGAAATTGAATGCATAACTTATATAGTTATACCTAATCATTGACACATTTTAAGTAGATAATAAGGCAATTAAGGTAAATAAAGTAGGAACCTATGAATATTTAATATTGAATAAAAATAAATCTATTTGAAATGTTTGATATCTTATTAATTTATTAAGAAATACTTAAGTATTTAGGTTATAGGTACCTGCAAAAAATAAAGAACATTTAGTTTGAAACTATCAACATTTTTCTGTTTTATGATTTTTATGAGTACCTAACTTAATACCTATACAATGTAATAGATTATAACCCTCATTATAGCCCATAACTTTCATTACATATTTAAAACACTAACATACTAAATCATTTTAAAGTAGGTAACATTAAAAAAATAAGTATTTATCTATGAATATAAATAAAGATAAATTACATTTGTTAATTGTTATACAATCATTATTTGACAAATAAATACACAACAAATCATAACGTAATTGTATATATATATATATATATATATATATATTATATATACCTCCCTACATAGGAAATGGAGAAAAAATGAGATTAATGAACTTGGCAGCATCTATTATTATCATAATAAAATGTTATTTTATAAGTTATAACTGTAGATAACCAAACAAATACATTACAAATTACAGATAGGTACTAATAATAATTTTTAAATAGTACAAAGTAAAATAGATTGATAAGTAGATAATAAACTCATACAATAGACAATAATTGTAAAATAAATCTTACTCAAACTCTATGTTTTAAAGGTATACCGTATACAGCCGCCATGTACCTAGTTTGGAGTAATTATGAGAATTTAATGAGTTCATAATACCAAACTGTTAGGTAACGAAAGTAATGATATGATTAGTCTTATTTGGTATCTATTTAACACTTAATAAGTTTAACTAGTAAATCTAACCATTCATAGAACACTAATGAAATTAATAGGAACCAATTGACGTTATGAATGAATAAATGTTTAATTCATATTACTACATAAATTCCACATTACATTTACTATTAGAATAGGTTTCTATTATAATTTCTAACCAATGCTCAGGTAATTATTATTAAGAGATAGGAATTTATAGTAGCCATAAATACTTCAGCAAATTTTAAATGTGCATACCTAAGTCAGTACTTATCCACAGCTTATTAAATGTGCATATTATTACCTGTTTGGATATTTAATTGGTGGGGACATTTTCTTTAATGGTGCCTTATTCATCCTAGCCGGACGTGATTTTTCTGGACTCATCATCGGTTTAGGCAATATTGCAGGCTTTATCTTAATAGGTTTCAGTTCGGTCTGTGTTTTGGTTTCAAATATTTTTTTATACGTCTTGACGACATCGGGTGGTGGTAATTCACCATTAGTTGTTATCGGCTGTTGTTCATCCATGTAGCTGTTAGCATTGATCGAATGGGGATCGGACAAAGTCTCCATGGAACGAGCACGTTTCATGGTCTCGCTTTTGACGGTCGCTGCCATACTGACAACGTCCGGCTGCGAATAGAGTTTGGGTTTGTCGACGAGCCGTTTGTCGTCAACCATGTTGTCCATGCTGGTGGACCGGCGCAACGACGGCCTGGGCTTTTGTTCACGCACCGTCATGCTCATGTACTTGGATTTGAGTTTGTTCACGATGCCCGGCCCATACTTGAACTCTTCACTGGAATCCGAATGGTAGTCCAGGCCATTGGTGATTTCGGTGATGATCTGCGGTTTGGTTTTGAATTTTGATCGACAGCGGTTGATCTGCGGATTTTTCTTGAAATTGGTCATGATAGTAGTGGCCTCGCACTTGAACAGCCTCATGCTGGTGGGACACACGGCGGTGCCGACTACGACTGTGGGCTGCTGCTGATGCGGCGGCTGCAGCATCGATATCTGGGCGGCGGCGTTCGACTGCTGGAGAAAGTGTTGAGTGGTGGGGGAAGACCAGGTCCATTGAACTGGTTTTACCTGAAGTTGTTGTTCGTTATTGTTGCCGCCACCGGCACCACCGCCGTACTTCGATTGATTGTTTCTTGTCCGTCTCCTGTTAATCAGCTCCAACTTCCAGGGCGGTACGTTAGGGTCCACGCACGTATCCATCCCGTCGGTATTACGCGATAAAACCACCAAAAAAAAGTCCGTTCATCGATGCCAGAGGCGGCCGACACACGCACGCACGCTCACACACACACACCTGACTTATCGATCCCGTCGAAATAGAATATCGCTAAGATTTATCGCCTATAAATATAATAATATTATTACGCAATATTATTATATTATCGATAGGCGAACGGAAATTTGATACGGGCCAATATCCCTCTGCGTATATTTTTTTTTTTTAGAGCAGTAGTGCCTACCTTCCTGCCTAGCTCAGCAAAGTCTGCATGTTATTATGTCCTACCTACTGAACTGTACACGTCCGGACACGCACGTCCGTAAAAATAAATAACATTAAAAATCGTTATCACTAAACGTTTTATGGTCGGGGGTGTGGGAAAAACTGGACCTGCAACGTGAGGACTACCGATACTCGATACGACCGCTTTTAACGACGATATCACGATAATGATTGTCAACGTCTTTCTGTGCGGCGGTACCTGCACGTTTGTTTGTTGCCGCCGTCGTCGTCGGTCCTATAAAAGTCGTGGCTGTATCTGCTGCGGTCGCGCCGTCCGCGTTCATAATATTATTAATTAAATATGTTGATGTCGTTATCGTCGTAACTGGCTGTTTCACCTTACGGTTAACGTTATCTCGCTACCGGTAATTATAGATTTATAATAATTTAATAATTATTAATCGACGGACTCGCGAATAATAAAATAAATAAAAATAAAAACAGTTTTTTCTGCGTAAGTGGTTTCGACCCGGAGCAGTGTCACAAGTTCGAAATCGTCGCGAAAGGGGAAACAAAAACGGAAACCGCGAGTCGGCGGCGCGGCGGGCGTAGTACAAAATTATATTGCTATTGTATACGTGCGAACACTTCCAACGGCCGCGGGCGATATTTACGATCTGAGTCGCGTCCGAATGCGTTGCGCGCGCGCGTATATTGACAACCAACTACCAAGCGCGCGTACGCCACCGCCCGCCGCCAGCCCACCCACCCATCTGGCCGTTACCCCCTTTTGGCGTCAGCGGCAGGCCGCCTACCGTGCGTACTTGCGCGCCGATGAATACATACTGTAGCTACCGCCGCCGCCGCTACCGCTCGTCCGGTCGTCGTTGATGCGTAACCGCGAGTACCGTTACGGCGTTACGCACTTTACATCACACTCGCAGCAACGAGTACACGATGTGTACGATTATAATAATGATAGTGTGTAGACTACAGAGGATGGTATTGTTATTATGTTTGTTTGGTATGGGTATTATTCGTTGAATAGCTATAAGTATAGGTAGGCGTACTCGGACAACTAAATAGGTATATCGTACCGTTGCGCCATGTACTTATTTATAATAATATCGCGATGTCTGGAACGCTCGTCGATGGCAATATAGTCACAGGCGTGCGCGCGTGAATGGTGCTTTCGCCACACCAAACGATTTTTTTTTTGGTTTCAATGGGCTGGTGAATAGGCCAATATTTCATTTTAAGGTTTCGCGTGATAAAATATTGAATCTAAAACACCGCCAGCCGAGCGGTTTTGCGTCGGTCTAAGTAGTTGAATCAGAATCACACATTATTTTATACATTCACATTTTTACAATGTTTTAAAAAATCATTAATGATTATTAATGAAAATGTCGACCCTAGGAAAATGGTTGAATATTAAACGACATTTTACTCTTTCGTAATATAATAGATTGATACACGAATATACATCATTTTTACGTTACGCACCTTTTACGGCAAGTGACACCTATGCCACAATGAAGGAAATACGTAGGCTACTATTATAATATCAATCTCTCGGTTATGTTAAAATGAGTAACGCATTACACTTACACACACACCTCGCACACGCCTATATGATTATTTTGTAAATCTAATGAACAAATGAACTGAGTTATTGTATTTTATTTCTCAAGTTTAAACTGATACAGCTACGTAAAACGGATAAATATGTATGCTACTTATTTGGCTGGTCTCTGATCTCTGTACACTGTTGGTGGGAGGGGGGATTTTAATTCTCTCAACTAGAATATGCGACGCGGAAGAACACGCGTTATTATATATTTTTGTATAACAATAACAATATCGTTTAGTGAAAGCCAGATTTACATGATTTTGGACCAGGGACTTCAATATGAAAGAGAAGATATCACACAATAAGCATAAATAACCTAGATACCTGATACAAAAAAAAAAAAATCAATCATAATTATTCAAAAATTGAGGCTCTCAAAATAGGACGCCACCACGCCAGCTAATAATTAATACCTATGTATCTTAATATCAACAAACGTAACTACGTACTGGTTACTAATGAACAGACGCCCAGATTAAAGGATTACAGCATAGAGTATTACTCTATGGATTAAACGTACAGATAAGATATGTGAACTATGAAGTATTGTATAAATATTAATTGATATTTAGAAATCTAAAATGAAAGAAACTTGTATTAAATCCCGTTTATTACAAATTGTATTTTAAAATTATAGGTATAGCAATCGCCAATCGCTACGCACGTGACGTTGATTTAAAGTTCCATAATCAGTTCTTTAAAATATTATATTACAAGACCATATTGGTTAATTCCGAAGGCCGAACTATACATTTAAACATTCGTGTAGGTACAAGTTTTCAATAAATACTGAAACAAAATAATTATAATGAAGTTAGGATTAATAAATACTTATTTATTTATTTACTTATTTAATTTACTAATAAAAAATACTAAACTAAACTGTGTTACAATAAGTCAATAACTAAAATAATGGTCAGATTCGTATGAATATTATAAAATATATATTTTATTATACAAACCTACTGAATTCGAGCGGCTATTAGTATTTAAATATGTGTACGAGTTTTCGAAGTACCTGCTATAAAATTATAAAAACAGATTCTAATGCAATGCTAAAAGGGTTGATGCAACTATATGTGAATTAAATGCAAGCTCGACCGAAAAGGGAGTTGTATGTTTATTGAACTGTGGTCAGTACTGAGTGCAATCGCGTGGCTACACCATTTACCTATATAGTTACATAATACATATAAATACATAATTTACTTGTTCTGAAAATAGGTAGGAGTCGAGCGATCAACGAAATAATACACATGAGGTGCAAATTGAGTGAGCCTAAAAACACCTAAACAACTAAACAATAATTTATGGAACATTTTTGAACCACTTATAGTCTCTGGTATTTGAGACTAAAATTAATAAATCTAAATTCCAAAGCTAGAACAACAACTGTGTGCTCTAACATCAGCAGCTCATTTTTAGATGGTTTGACCAATAATTTTTGGTTTTAAAATATTCATATTAGACATATTATAACTTAACAATTGTCCGTATAAAATATTTAATTGTTTTCTCAAATATATATATATATATTTTTATTATGTTTTATTCAATCTGTTTCAAAGGAGAACAATAAGAATAATTGATGATAGAAGCTAAGATAAAAATAAAAATAATATATACAGGCAGATTTGGCAGATTGTAGAGGCCTCCCAGTGGAGGTACTACGACATGAGTGAGATTTTCTTAGACTAGGTTATTATTGTACATATATTCACTTAGGCTAGCCGGTCACGACACCACTGCCTTTTTAACCTTTTAGTTGGGTTACCTGAGATAAAAAACAGATGATAGGTCAGAGATTAAGGGATTTGTATGGTGGGCTAGGCGACTATTGAAACGTTTATAATGTGTTTTCGTTAATTCAGAGACATACGGAATTTTGAGGTCGGAATGGAGGGGGTGATTAGAAACAAAGAATGGTACTTTAAGAATTGTACGTAGAGTTTTTGATTGGAATCTTTGGATGCGGTTGATGTTGGATTCTCAAATATATAAATGTTAACAATTTAAATTGTTAAAAACAAAAATATTTAAATATGGGTTCCATAGCTTAACTATATATAATACTATATGCGATTCATATAGAATAATATATATAATAATGAATTATTGTAATAATAAAATTAGTATCGGTTTTTTCAAAAAAATAATTTCGATTTTATTAAATTTCTCCTTTACACGTGCGAACAACAATAATAATAATATTCGTTCAACTTGTCAATAAAATCAAACATCCAAAACGTTGACAACACTGATTTGTTCGGTTTTTCTATTTTCCCCTCAATCACCCCGCGGCCTACAATCGTGACGTCGCTACCAGACCATATTACGGTCTATACGACTATACCAGCTATATAGATGTTTACCAAACAATAGCTGATTTGCCGGTATGTGCATTGTGCGGCAGTGCTGTAGTGTTGTACGATGACGCGTATCCGACGGTGACGGACTCAGTCACATATCGTATTATAAGCTATGTTCGTCTGTCGGAACTATATAATATACCGTTTAATAATAATAACATTATATTATTTTCGGAGGGTTGGGGATTTCAAGATTTTCATGGAACGCTCGCATAGGTATGGCCGGTATGGGTTTCCGAGCATCATTGCTGCAAATTAGAGTATCTGAGATGAGTAATTACATAATATTACACATAAATACACATAATAACAATAGGTATTCTATAATTCTATAACCTACCAAGTTTTATGTTAGAGCCGTGGCAGAACCAAGATGGAGAGGTAATTGAGTAAGGTATATGTAAAATCTTATTAGATACCTATATTCATTTTTTTGGTATTAGATATATTTTAATTACCCCCCTCCTCCACTTCACACTTGAGAAATTTTTGGATCCACCACTGTATTAGTCACTATTAGGGTACCTACCTACAATTTATTATTTACCATAATCTAATATTATACAGTATCTACAATTATAATATTATCCATCCGATATTTCCTAGTGCATGCTTCCGATGACCTCTACCAACAGCTAGTAGGTAAGTAGTAACAACAGTAGATATTATTTGCGTATTGTAAGTTGTAACTGAAAAATATACCTAATTGACAAATTAAGTCTAACTTTTCTCATAAAAAATACATTTTTTTGGGGAAATGTTAGTATTTTTATATCATAATTATTGAAAATATTATATAGCAAAATTATACGGTGATGTGTCACTGACCATATCTTCATAACTGCTAAATAACGATGCGGTGGTTACTACGATGACCAATCTTTAATCATTGTTTAATGTTTTCCGATGAAAACAAATTTAATGTGTCCTTATTAATATCTCCGTCGTCTTATACTTATACCTACTTATTCACTTAAATTCACTCGTTAAAATTCAATCTCTTTTTGTTCTGTTCAATTTGTTATCTTATTATATTTTTATTTTTTTTATTGATCTTAAGCCCAGCGACTAAGGCCATTAGCTATTTATTTTTTAATGCCGCTTACATTCGTTAAGATGATATCTTTAAAGATGCGCGCACTTGGAAACTATATAACTTTTAACTTTTAACAGAACAAAATATAATATTAATGTATAATACTATATTAGTATACATTCAACGTATAAGCATTAAAATATGTATTAGTAATTTTAATGTTTTTTTTTTTTTTGTCAACGCGAATAAATTCCTCACGTCTAGCGTCTATAGTCATTATGTACGACGCATATCCTATTATTTATACTTATTTACTTTGCACGTACTCGTATAACACAATGTTTGTTATTAGAAAGACGTATAAGTTAGGCACTTAAAACAGCTCTGACAACCAATCCATTCCAGTCACGATAAAAGTATAGAACGGCGGTGGGGGTAGGATAGGAGACTTTCAAATCCACAGTGACTCGCGAGTGAGTAAACAAAACACGTATTTAGGCACTAATACGCACTATATGTAGTACGTTAAATGGGTTTGAATTAAAAAAATATATCTCCTTCTAAACACCTACTTCGCATTTTTGTAGCTTTATACTCACGACACACATCACATGTACGCATATCACATATATATATATATATATATATATATATATATATAGATGTATATTACATAATAATATACTAATAATATATACTATATTATATATTATGTTGCATTGTGGCCGCCGTGTACGTATACTTAAATTATTATGCATCTATATACACGGTTATATTATACATAATATATGTTTATAATATATATTATAAACACACTTGCAACAAATAAACGTTACACGTGAACGTCCATCTGGTAATATTATGCTCGACGTTAGAATATTATAATAATATTCCTTTTGAATCGTATATGAATTATGTTAATAAAGCCGTGAACTGCAGAGCGCAGTAAGTGCGGGTGTAAGACACTCGAATCGCTTATACCTCTCACCTCAGTACAAAATAGTTATAATAAAGTTTATCGTGTTTGGAATATAATATAATGAGTTATAAATGATTTTTCATATGATGATGTTAAATACGAAATCAATAATAATAGGTAATACATCACTCTATAAATGTCATAACTCATTAATCATTAATCATAATAAATGATCTTGGAGGAAGGAGGGAGATATGACGAATACATACTTTGTGTACCAGATGAATGAGTTGTACCCAAAATTACCATTGCCATTGTTATTTAAATGATTTATGAGTGTGCACATATGAATCCAACATAACAAATAAATACATTATGATAACAAATCAACTTCAGGTAAGTCGTAAGTACCTAGTTTGAACTTTAATAATAACCGAAGAATTATAATATCAACAATTGACTTTCATTTGGCCAAATGACCCAATCAGTGCTCGACTTGGGGGGGACGCAGGGGAACGGAGTACCCTAACTAATTATTCAGAAATTTCAGCGTACCCCTACTTTTATTTTTAAGGGTAACGCATGGGACGCTAAATTATGCCATCATTGCCATCATTCTGAATTTTTAATTTTTATCAAAATGTACGTGTTAAGTGCAGATAACATATATAAATAAAAAGTTTTTTTTTTTTGTTTTGTTTCAATTGTTCTTGAGTTTGTTATATTTGATTTTATAAGTTAAAAATATAATATACAATATAATATTTACATAATTTTTTTTTTAAATTTAATTATTCATAAATATTTCCTATATGATTCAAAGAGGTGTATATCATAGCCCCCACGGCTTTGTAACGTTTGCAGACAAGTGGTGGGGACGCTCTTTTTTTAAAAGTTAACAGAGTCTCCCTACTTTAATTTTGTCAAGTCGAGCACTGGACCCAATATTACTTATCGTTTGGGATAAATTTGCACGAACGCCACGAACCTCTAATTTATCTAATACATCGTTTGAACGAGCTTAAATTATATTGGTAATACGTTTTCCTTCCCATTTTATTTAGTTTTAATTACTGTGAAATGACTTAGACTCATATTAGAAAGAGGTTTGTCAGTTGAATCTTTCGACTACAGCGATGGTGGAAATTTAGTAGCTTCTGCAATGTAATTATTTAGAACATAGTCTGAAAAATCAGAATTTATTATCGGTCGGACAACCCAACATCAACTATATGTGACTCCATATGTTGAGTTTGATCTGATGGTCGGTAAACCAAAGAAATATTTCAACCAATCACCAATCTCTGAGTTATTGTTAAGTAATGCTTTAGTCAAACAGTATTTTTTTTAAACTAATTTTGTACAAGATGGAAGATACAACAAATAATTTGACAAGTTAGAAAACATTTAAGTACTGATTTATGAGCGACAATTTCAAAATCTAAATAAAATTTAGTAATATTTAATTTAGTATTTACTATATTATGTGTTACATAAATTAATAATTTCATATCACAATAATTCGTACTGTTTAAGTAATAAGTTAAAAGTTAATAAAACTTGCTCATTATTTAATAATTAATAAATTCGCTCAAACGATATGACAAGCCTTACTGGGGTAAATTTGAGTCATTCGCCCAAATGAATGGCACCTATAATATACCAACGTTGCTGTGGAGCTAATAATATTATCGTGCGCCTGGATAAAAGTAATACCTATTGCACAACTTAAAATAAATTATTGTTTTTATTAATATGAATTAAATTTTTTAATGAAAAAACATACGGTAAGAACTAAGTATGGAGTTATAAAAAAGAATTATTGGGAAATTTCGCTAGATTTTATATAAGATATGCATATTGTATAAATTTTAATAAATAATAACACAATTTAAATGGTTATCAAACATTCGTTATATAATAGGTTATATTATATTTATAGTTGCTAACAATTTTAAAATAAAACTAGTTTTTAATTGCAATTTTGTAGGTATATATACAAAATATTGCATGAGTTTAAGACAATGAAAGTTAACGGTGTACGTAATTTAGATTGTGTACTTTAGTTTTTAAATATGTTTGTATAAACTAAAGAGAAATTAAAAACAAAAATATGTAAAGCATTCTACGAGCTCTAACAAAAATCGTAATGAAACTATTTTGGATCATCCGCAGTATACTGTAGACATAATAGTACTTTTGAACTGTAGGTTGTTCCTGTTACATAATACCATTGATTATAAATACTATTTATAATCAACGATAATACTATTTAATTCGTTACAGCCGGTTTTTGATAACTGAAGTATTCAATAATTCAGTAATCCTATCATGTTAATAATAATTTTAAGCTTTATCATTTATTAGCATTTAATTATTATCATACATAATCTATTAATTAAAATTGAATAGACGTACAAAAGTTAAAAAGTGAGTAAGTCAAAACATTTTCAATGCATACAATAGTGGTAATTATAAACCTATCTATATCATTACTGCCATGTTGGTATTCTGATACCAATGAAACCTATAGTTAATAATTATGTAATTACGTTGCTGAAAAGTGAAAATATTGTGGAAAACTATTCGAATTAAAAACCGTAAATTTGCCAAAAGTCAACATAAGAGGTACCTTGTGAACCATATTTTTCAATGATATATAATCATAAATCATAATAATATATTATGCAATATAATTATATTATTGATAAAAATGTCGAAATAACATACTATGATAGGTTTTAGTGGTAATTTGATCTGTTGACAACGGTTAACGACACAACAGTAACATTCTATAAAGAAAAGAAAATGGGATAGCCAACAGGTATAGTACCTAATAATTTTATACTGGTATACATTTATAATTCTTTAAATTAAAGTGTTACCTGTTGGACGTTGGATATGTATTATACATTTATACAATTAGAGTTTCTAGCCCGTGTGTACAAATATGTGTATTATATACTATATTATATTATATGCATATAAGCAATGAGCATTGACGCATTGTATTCACTATGTAGTCACTAGTATTACTACATACAATCGATTCAGGATTCTATTATTCTACCTACCGCGCTTATTGTTGATATCAAAATGGCGATAATATAATATTATTAATATTAAAACTTACAAGGTTCATTGATTGTACGTATCACGTCATTTTATTCCAGTAAATGAATTTGTTGATTAATATAAAATAAAATATTTCGTTTGATTCATTGGTTAGGTACCTACTATATAAAGTGGTAAGATAACCTGCAAGATTTTTTTGGGGCACGCGTGATGTTATAGGATACCTATATTTATTTATACATAATGTTAGCTTAAAATCTAATCTTCTTTATTGTTGATTGGAAAATGTATCTATAATAAGTAATTATATCCATATCAATATAAATATGACTTGGCATATTCAAAAGATCTAAATTATTTACCTGTAGAGATACACAAGTATTTTTTAATATTTAATTTTCAAACTAGAAAAACTTTTGTCAACTAATGATAAAGACAATATAGACATTTAAGTTACTGATAAGTGATAATATTGAAATTATTTTCAATAAAACCTAAATTTAGGAATACTATGACAATGAATATAAGGAATTTTTTGAAATAAAGCGTTTTTATTTATTTATTTTTGTTTCAAAAGCTCAAATTCACTTTTTAATATTTATAATTTGTCTATTGTCTTGTACATCTACAACTTACATAATATAGGTACTCCAAGGTTCATTAAATATTAATTATATAAATCAATAGTAGCGTTTATATCACTAAACATTGTATTGCTAATTTTAAGTGCACTTAATCATGATGGTAGTAAACAAGTTAGACTTTATATTTTAGTCCGTGGTGAAAAACAGTGTTTGATAAATTGATATTTATTCAATATTTGGAGAATTGATTAGAAGTAATCGCCTAAATTTCAATTTCGACAAAATTTACTAGGTACTTGTTTAAATGAACAACCTTTGGCAATACAACTTAGGTTATAGTAACTTTATAAATTAAATAATGATATAACATTATGAAACATCATAATGATATTAAAACTTAATGTCATTAATTTTTTTTAAATAAAATATAATTGATTGATATTATATATGTATACAAAAATGAATAATTTTTTGTTTGTCCTCAATAAATTCAAAAACTACCAGACCGTTATCAATAAAAGTTATATCGTTTAGTGTGTTCCTAAAGGATATATCACATATAGATTATAGGCAGTATATTACTCTTGAGATATTTTCACAAAATTATTGGTATATATACAGTTAACTATATGTAGTATTTTGGTACTTGACTATTTAGTAAATTAGTAATAATATACTCTCAAAAAATATAATGGATGCCCCCTGGTTATATCGATAGACTCTTTTATATAGTGGCTCACAGTTTACACAAGAGTTTAGTTTTGGATTTATTTTTCAATATTTCATTAGTATTCTATTTTATAATCGTTTTTATTTGGTATTTTAAACTAAATATTCAATGTATTTATGTAAATATAATGTCACTCATGATCAATTAATTTTGAATACATCATATCATAATTTATTATAGTGATGGATTTTCAATTAAATAATATATATAATATACAACATAATAACTACCTTTTATTTAATGTTAATATTTGTATATTTAATGCACTGTAAAAATGAAAAATTTATAAAATACATAGCTATATATTTACTTAATTCACATGATTTCAATGACTACCTATATACCCCGAAATAAAAATGCATGCATATACCCACAGGCGATAAATACAGCCAAATTAAATATGAATATTATTCATAATAATTGTGGATATTGTAATAAAATTGGTGCATAAAATTATAATTATAATTATTTTAATTAAATGTTATCAAAAATATGGGCGTGACCCACAAATAGAACAATATACTAGGTTATATATAAGTATACAATAATTATTAGGTATAACCTAGGATATATTGTGTCTTATGTTATCTGAATCTAAAAGTTACAATTTATTTCATGTATAAGAAAGTGAATAAAATGTATTTTTTGAAGTATATATCTATAGAACTATAGAATAACGGATATTATAGTGATCTCACTGATCTAACACTAACAACAGTAAATACCATGCTGTTGCGCCTATGGCGTACGCATAGTTTTAAAATGTAAAAATAATAAGCTAATCAGCATTGGAAGCTTAGAAAGTAACAAAAGCTTAATAATATTATATTCTTAAAATATTGAGCATTTTCCAACCAATAATAGTTTCAATAGTTTCATTCTTAAAGCAGCGAATTTCGAAGTTGGAGACAATATCTATGTGGAAAAATAAGGAGTTAAAACCATGATTTTTAATCTTCAGATTTGATTATTAAATATTGATACACATTCATTGTGTTATAGCGTGAATATTTTAAAAAATATCAAAAATAATTTCACAATATTATTTGCAAACTGAAACAACTAAAAACGTATCTGCAGTCAACAATGTCTGCAAAAACCGACTTTGGAAAATTTTTCCCAAAAAAAAACTTACAACTGTACTTATATGAATCGATGATATTAATTCCCAAAAACGTGTCTAAAAAAATGCAATATGGGTGGTTGGTTCAAACATTAAAATCATATTGTAAAAATACTTGCATACAAAAAATATGAACTAATAACTATTAACACGATTTAAAATTGCTATCACATATATGTAACTCAAATAAAACAATTAGCGAGTTTTAAACGGAAGTTTCGAAAGCAAACGTTTTACTAAAAAACCGTTTTGTAGATAATTGTATGTCAAAACTACTGTTCACTAAAATGTATTTGTTCCTATCACTAGACAACTTTTTCAACAGTTTAGTACTTCTGGTAACCTTGATAGTTGATAATAGGTACATTTTTGTTTTGACTATGAACAAACTTCATATGCCTTGAAATATATATTAGGTTTAAAATTATATAACTTATATTAATATACGATATACCTAATAATTTATAAATTTGTAAACAGCAACTACCAGAAATCAAAACAATATGCTTCAGTTCCATTATCATAATCTCTCTTAAAAAGTAATTAATTAGTTTTACTTTTTAGAAACTTCAAATTAGTACCTATATACAATTTATCGTATTATAATATTATGCATTAACATATTCAAAATCAATAGATCTGTTAATATATTTTTGGTTTTAATATTATTAACTATCGGGTAAGTTTATGTATAGCGCATAGGTACGTATAAAAAAATATGCCTTTATTTATAAGATAAAAATTTCAGCCAATAGCCCAGATGTTGAAACTTATCTAAATAATAAAAAAAAAATTGTTAAGATACATTAAGATACACTTTTGTTTATTGTGTTAATTAGTCCTTACTCTAAACAAATTCTTGGTATACTATTATATTATATAGTATACCAATAACAATATAATATTTAATTATCATCCACTCTATTAATTTTCAATGCCCTTATATAAAATGAAGCATGGTTATTGCCTATTGCTATCAATAGTAAAATTATATTAAGTGTGTTGTGTTGAGTGACCTATATTAGCCATAATAACAATCGTAATAATAATGACATTTTCTGTAATATTTATAGATTAGTACTTAATTGTATGAAAGACAATATAATATTATTGGCATATGACGTTATAATTTAATAACCGAGTTGCGTACAGTGGTACAGCGTATGAGTACTATAACATTGATTATTTATAAATAATTAATTTATAAGTATTTCTAAATTTCTAATCTACGGTACTACGAATCAGTAATATTTATTAGTCATAGAGACAAAAACCAATAACTAATAATTAATAATATTATATTATAATTGATAATCTTTAAATGTTATCACTCAATATTTAGTATGGAATTTTAATCAACTTGTTTACAAATTTCATTTTTAACTTTATTTTAAAATAAACAATATGTAATTGAGTATTGCAATATGCATAATATATACTAATATACTTTGTAACTAAGATATAGGTACATGAAAAAAGCATCAACCCAATGATGACACTATAAAAAGGCTTAAAAACTATAAACTTTTTAATGTAAAGACATTGTTACACCAAGTACCTACCTATACTGATTAATTAAGTACGAATTACACTTAAATTCAATTAAAGTTCATAATTTTGAAGCGAAAAAGGTAAAAGATTTTTCTTTTTTAATAGAATAATAGTCATAAAATATGATACGCATGAAAACGTATTCATAAATAATATATATTTAAACATAGGTACATACTACTATCATAAATTAGGATGACAAATAAAAAAATTATACTTGTACCTTTCAGATGCAATACATTTTTAAGCTATGTACCAGCCACTTAAAATATAATTACTAATTTAGTAAGTAACTAGATATGAGGGTAAATCTAATTTTGATAAATTTTGTAAACTGTTTATATTCATGCGTTTCAAAAGTTTCGCAGAATTAAAACCTTCATCTTAATATTGAAATATAAAAAAAAGAAATCCCGGATATGCATGGTTAACATGCCTAAACGTTGAATAGACTCTATACTACTGTAGTCAGATGAAACTACAGTATTAAAATATCCCAGGACATAATTATCAAAACAATGAAGCACATATTACAACAAACATAGAAAGGAGATTTTTTAAATAATACAATATATTACCATATATAATTTAGTCAATTTAATATATTTTAATTAGATACAGAATAAATTAAAAGTGCGCTGTAACAACTGTTATGTATGAGTCTTGATCTATAACAAGACGATAATTAATGAGCATGAAGTCGAAAACAATATTATATTTTCTAGTTATAGGGAAAAAAACAGTACATAATATTTTAACGCGTTTAGCACCAAAAGTCATCTATATAGAGCCTATTATGGTGTCAAATTGTTTTTGGTGATAGCCAATAAAACATTAAAACGTACAACAATACTAATCAAATATGAATAAACAATAGTTTGATTTGTTGCACTATATGCATTATGCTTGTATGTTGTATGCCTATATAACATTATAAATTTATAATAATAGTTACTAAATTAATAATTACAATTACATTATGTCATCCAATTATTGGAGGACTTTTTTATATACATGCAGTAAGACTAGGAGCCTAATAAAATAAGATTAGTTGTTCAGTTATATATACTTATTCTTGAATTCTTAGTAAAATTATTACAGCACTACAATAATAATAAATTATTTTTCTCAATATTTTTAAGTTGATAATTTTTTTTTTTTTTTGATGAAGTGGCCAAAATTATTTCAGAATTATAGAAACTTATATACTTCATTGAAACTTAAACGATCACCGGTGTCCGGTGATATATATTTTTTTATACGGCATGCAGCAGGTTTGTATAAAAATTCTTAAATACTATAGAGCAGGTTAATTCTAAAACGTATACTACCCATTATTATTGAAAATAATGTACTACCTGATACCCAATTCGGATTTCGTGCTTCTCATTCGACTATACACCAAGTGCACAGATTAGTTGACGCTATTTCCTATGCACTGGAACAAAAATTATATTGTACGTGTGTGTTCTTAGACATCTCTCAAGCATTTGACAGAGTCTGGCATGATGGCCTACTGTATAAGCTTAAAAAATTCCTTCCACCTGCTTACTATCTAATTATAAAATCGTACCTCATAGAACGTCATTTTCAAATTCGCTACGGTTCTGCCTTCTCGGATATAGCAGTTATAAACGCTGGTGTTCCACAAGGTGGCATATTATCCCCTATCCTGTACAACATTTATGCTTCAGACCAACCAACCACTCCTTTTACGTCAGTAGCCGACTATGCAGATGACAAAGCGATAATTTCTATCAACAACGATCCCCTCATTGCCTCTTCAAATCTACAAAATCATCTTACCTACATGGAAAACTGGTTTACCATATGGCGTTTCAAAGTTAATCAAAGTAAATCTATCCACACTACCTTCACCCTCAGACAGGCTCCGTGTCCAAATGTTTCTCTATATGGCACACCCATTCCTACCTCTCCTACTGTTAAATACCTTGGTCTAACACTTGATCAAAGACTTACTTGGGCCCACCACATAAGAACCAAAAGACTAGCTCTAAATAATCGCCTACGCATGTTAAAAACGGTATTATGCAATAATAAATATACCTCCACGTCCACCAAACTTCTTATATATAAAAGTCTACTCAAACCAATGTGGACGTACGGTCTGCAGTTATGGGGTAGTGCAAAAAAAACAAACGTTAACAAAATTCAAGCATTCCAAAACATTGCCCTAAGGAAACTAACAAATGCACCTCCCTACGTCTCAAATTTTTCCCTTCATTCAGACCTAAAACTAAAAACAATAGCAGAGGAATCCAAATGTTTCTATAAAAGATTCTACAACCACCTAAGCACTCATGCGAATCCACTTATTAAAAAATTGGCCTCCGCTACTATACCAGGTAATCCCCCAAGACGCCTAAAGCGCAAGTGGTGTCGTGATTTGTTATAGTTATAATAATAATATATATAAAAAAAAAAAAAAAAAAATAGTAAATAATTAAGAATTCACAGAAAGTGTCATCAATGGGTGGCTCCTTTCATCAAATTATTTTCCTGTCATATTTACTCTTAGCATATATTCTTATTGTATTATGTATTAATGATACAGATTGTATATTACTTGTAAAAAAAAAAAAAAAAAAAAAAAAAAATTCTATAGAGCAAGTGTATACATATAATATTATATTAGGGTTATTATTGGTATATGTTATATCATGATCCATTGGAAACAAATCGACTTGGTTGATGGATTCTTCTTCAGCGAGTCGACGGAATTCTTTTAATACGTTAATCTGAACATATACATATATAATACGTATATTATTCATTTTTTTGTACTTTACAGTGCAATACTAAAAAATGTATCTAACAATATTTAAAATATTATCAGATAATATTGAAGATACTTAAAATACTTAATACTTGAATACTTTTATTGTGTTTTTTATATACCTACTATATCTCTTGACTAAAAGTCTTAACATTTTTAGGTGAACACCGTCCACTACAGATGTGATATCTTAAAATTTTTTTTAAACTCAATGATTTATAATAAAATCATCCTATTATGCATATTATTATCTGAATATTTCAATTATTTTTTGTATATATACTATTTTTTCAATCCTCTTATGAATGAAAATTACAAAATTGTAGACTAAAAGTTTTATTAATATTAAATCATTTTGAAACATTTATTTTACATTCATTCAATTAACCAATGTGGTATAATATATAAAATATATTATGTAAATTCAAAAAGGCTTGTCAGTAATTACATAAACGATAAACGTCTTGACTAAATGACGTCTATACACTATATATCATAAAATATCTAATAGCCGATTTACACATATTCGCCCTAGAACAGTTTTGTTCGGTGTGAGGGGGGTTAAGTGATGTTAAAGTATGAAATGTACCTAATATTATTAAATAAAATAAATAATAGATGGTTACACATGAGTCTTTCAGGTTTTTTTTAAATAATTGAGTCTAATATTCGACTGTAAATTGTAACTAAATTAATGTAATCTGATTGATTTTATATGATCAAATATATGCATTTGGATATAGGTACGAGGTTTTTGGAGATTCCATTTGTTGTCTATACGTTGTTCGATTACGTATAGGTAGGTTGATAATAATTATACATTATACAAACTGTTGAAATATACAACTAATATTAGTTTAATAGTACCTGGCATATTGTTGTAAGTACGCGTGTGTACACGATTTCACGAATGAATATTGTATTTAACTATTAACCTTCTACTTAAATATTATTTATTAAGACATAACTTTCGATTGTTATATGGATATAGGTCATGACTTTATGAGTATATAATATGATGTGATGGAATTTAAATAAGGACTTTCAATGTACCTATATATTATAATGACACTGGCTTTACAAAACGTTGTACCTGCAAACTACGTGTATGCGTATATACAGTTCCTGATGGATTTTAGTTGTGTGTTAAATTTATATTTATGCAGTTAATAGCGTTATATTACAGAATTCGTATGATTATAATGCCGTTTTATTTATCTATATTAAATATCTAAATCCTAAGTCTGCACATTCTTAAATTTAACACAAACAAATCGTTTGCAGGTTTTCATACACAGGCTTCATTTTTCATATTGTATAATGTAAATTTTTGATTTGAAGGTTTCGAATAAAGTTTCAATTCATTAAGAAAAACTTCATAGTGGCAACACTATGTCACAAGGTATTCATATATGATACTAATTAGTACCTAGTTAATAGTTTATCTCAACCAAAACACTACGTCAACTCCGTGTAAAAAAACGCTAAGTAAAAAAAAAAAAATATATAAATGCAATAAAATGTGTGATATAAGGTGGAATCTAAGTAAATAGTTTAATGAATAAAATGTATGTATAAATAATTAATTCAAATTTAATAAAAATTGGTTATTTATATTAATTTATAATATGAATTATTTTAACTCAAATTGATCCAATTTTGGTTTACTTAGCCGGAAACAATTTATTTATTGTAATGGTGCTTTCATTATTTATTACATAAACTATTAGTACTTGGCTATACATTTTTTAGACTGAATCTTCCGGCCAAGTAAACCAAAATTGGATCAATTTGAGTTAAAATAATTCATATTATAAATTAATATAAATAACCAATTTTTATTAAATTTGAATTAATTATTTATACATACATTTTATTCATTAAACTATTTACTTAGATTCCACCTTATATCACACATTTTATTGCATTTATATATTTTTTTTTTTTTACTTAGCGTTTTTTTACACGGAGTTGACGTAGTGTTTTGGTTGAGATATCATTAGTTTTTATTAGGGTCAAGATATTTTTTATTTTTTTTTCCATTATTATGATGTAATGTCTTATTTATAATTTTTTTAAGATGTTTAAACATATCGTTCTGTACAAAAGTACATTTTGTTTCCTATACTTCAGCACCCATTTTAATACTCTATCTGCAGTACACCTACCTTGAACCAGAGGCATTTTTAATTTACCAATTGATCTATTGGTACATTTTTCAATATTTAATAAAATGGAAATAACTGTTTGGATTTTGGATTCTTTCTTTTTAGTGGTACTTCATGTACCGTGTTAATACTGCACTGTTTAATAGTAGTACTATTATAACTTTCAACTACGATTTTAGATTGAGTAGACTCCTGATATTTTTTTTCCTCATATCTCGCGCCTTTTGGAGTTAAGTTACCATTTTTAATGTAGACACAATTCGACACAAATATGAAGACAGTCACAATAAAGTATTATAAATTATAATAAAGACTGTTATAATAATAATTATTATTATAACGACTATATATTATTTAACAATAAAATGCTCAATGGAAAATGATAGATAGTCGATACGGTTAGGTTTGGTGATACCACGTGCATTGAATAATAATATTATGGACACGAGACAATAACGCCGACAACAAGCTCGTACGCAGGACGCGAGACGAAAGAACGAAATTTCAAATTACGAAAACAGAATGCACCGATACCGATAACTGATAAGCGATTGTGGACCATGTTCGCGTGTTAGTATGTTGTATGTGTCTAGCGGTGGGGGGAAGCAATAGTAGTGGGAGACACACGCCGCCGTCGCAAGAATCCTCTCACTCGTCCCGTCAACATGACGCGTTTAATACGGCAGCCGGCGGCGAAAGTAATATAAAATGATCACTTAAATATCCACAGTTTTTTGATCATAACTAAAATACTATTCAACCGATTCTATTTAAAATTATAAAAGCACGTAGCCTATGATTTTCTCGATCGATTGATATCTCATTCTAACTATTTGGTTCATTTATTAGACCTACAGCCTTTAATAAAGAATACCAAAATATTAACACGTATTAAATGGGAATGTTTAGGTTTCTGTATATATACACGGTCGAGTGCTTCGCCTTCCTTTTTTTTTTACTTAGCTCGCGACACTACCGTGTCGCTGGATATGTTTATATGGCATGTAATTGACAAAAATATAAAAACATTTATTTAGCCTCACCAGTCACCAATTGAACACGGTTTAAATTACTTTTTAATTCACAAATGTATCCCCAAAGGGGGAAAAAAATCTCCATAATTGTTGCCGAAATCAGTCAATTAATTTTTAAGTCTATAAACCAGTAACCACATTGCCTTTTATACATATAATAATCAATATTCATACAACTTTTCTATTGTTTAGTTTTATGTATGGTTTTTGAGTTTTTGAGATAAATGCAAATACAATTTGTGTCAAATGAATGACGAAAAAAATAAAGTAATTACTATTTTAATGTGCATTAATAAATGATAATTCTGATAAATATAAAATTACAATCCAATCTTCTTATAATTTTAACGCATATTTATGTTATTTGCGATTCAATTATTGATATTAACTGCTATAATAGTACCTAATAAATAATTTTATTGCTTAGAATTAATTAAACATTTTTAATCAAAAGTGTTTTAGCTATCCACTACACAAACACAATATATACCTAAAGGCTAATGCGCAATTACTAATTATTATTCTTCATGATGTAGCTATTCCTTAAGTTTATTATTACAAATATTATTCACAACAAACGTCAATTCATTGAAATTAATACCATTTATATCAACAAGTATTCAAACTTGTGACTCATGTTTTGTACTATTATCGACCAATTTTTTGGCTAAATTCTATGTTTGATTTTTAAAATTCACACCACATCTTTTTCATGAATAATACTAATCTAGATTAAATACCCCACTAACAATAATACAACTATAAGTTGTAAATTTTAATAAACTATACTCAGAGCTTTCAAAAAAGAAAATATACATATATTACATAGTAGGTATTTCCACACAAATATTTTTTTTATTGAAATGAGAAAAATGCTGGATATTGAATTGAAGTCCGGTTAGTTGAAGCTATCGTTCCTCAATGAGCATGATGCTTTGATGTTGTACTAGTATATGTTTAGCTAACTTTCTAAAAGTAAGCTATAAGCATTTGTTTTAACAGCATATTTTCATTGTTTTCGAAAATATTTATTTTCATGTACAGTTTGAACTATTTTTCTAAAAATTCTGATAGATATATAAAAATCAAACTTCAAAAACTGAGTTTTTTTATTAAGTGATATGATGCACAATATTAATGAACTTAGATAATTATTGATATAGCCTAAATGGTTAATATATATTCACTAACCTATAAATACAAAAAGAAAAAAGTAGTGAAAAAATGTCATGAAAATTTCTTTATTGGTTAATATACTTATTATTGGTCATAAATCATAATCTTTGAATTGGTACCTACCGAAATAAAACGACATTTATCAACCGATTCGATTATTAGTTACTTATTATAATGTTCACATTACAATATTTAAGTATACACATAGTTATCAATAGTTATTATAGATTTAACGTTTATAAATTATAAAAGAAAAGTGAAACGTTAAAACACACTATATAGTAAAACCGTAATGTTCGATTCATAATTTTGCAGAAAATATTTTACTGAAACTAATTGAAAATATTATTATTTAATATAGGTACCTAATAATTATGTACAAGGTCACAAGGATACGAAACAAGTAAACAGTAGCCAGAAACTGATATAGGTAGTACCTATTTAATATTTAAACAGATAAACAAAAGAGTACCTATATTCAAATGCATACGATAAAGTTTTACAATATGTGATTATAATTTATTGTAGTAAATTTGTAGTTTGGTACATATCTATTAATATATATGGCCGTGAGACGCCGACCGTTATTATAAGTGACGAATAGATATTCTGTGATGTAAATTATACCAGTGTAATAAAATAATGATAAAAAACGATCTCACATCGGTTCAATATAATTTTTTGTCGGTAGTGTATAACATGCATCAACACTTATTATAATTTATATCGTTTCGGTTGTTATTCTGTGAGAAACTATTCTCTCGAGGTACCGGATTAAAAGAGAAAAAAAAGTGGTTTGGTTTTCGTGGTAAGTGGACCTAATAGGTTAATTATTGGGCAGCGGTATCTACGTGAAATACGAATTAAAAAAATTAATAGAAATAGTTTAAACTTTTAATGTTAAATGTAGCAAAGTAGTTAACATGCGATGGTAATAACACCTTTGCCATGTTGTATTTTTAAGTCTACAATTATCGTATGTACTAAATTATTACATACCTAATAATTATTAAAAGACATATAACACATTATTAGGTAGCCACTTGTTGGATATTGAATTATTATAATAGTATATTATGTACAAAATTAAAATTACAGATCACGAATTACAAATATTCTTAACACTTTGGATTATATGTACGATGTGATCAAACATAATATAGTATTTATTATTCACTATTATTATATTATTGACGAGATACCACTTTTATATTAAACATAATATTTCATAATACAGTTTTATGTAATTATGTAAATAGTATTATACGTATTGTATCATCATTACTTATTACATACATATTACTTTTAAATACTATTATGTCATTTATATATGTATAGGTACTTAATGAAAACTTTATAATAATATATATATATAATATATATTGTATTGGTTGAGAAAAATTGTATTATACATTTTTTTCTGAATTCTTATAAGATAAGATTATAACGCGTAGATGTTCTGCTACTTATCATTCCATTATTTCACTTTTGTTTAACTATCGTGATATAGGTATATAATATATACATGTATACATGAGTACAATTTACACCTATTAATCTTGGACAGGAAATTAACCTGGAATCCTCATATCACCTCCAAACTACAACAAGGCTACCAAAGACTAAAAGTTCTATACCCGTTGATTAACCGTCAAACTGCATTAAGCTGGAGATGCTCTCTTATGCTATATAAGCAAATACTACGACCATTACTTCTTTACGCATCCCCTGTGTGGGGAAATTGTGCAAAAACCCACATACATAAAATACAAATCTTTCAATCAAAAGTTCTGAGAACCATTTCTAATGCCCCATGGTTTGTACGCAACGATGCACTTCATCAAGACTTCCAGCTACCCACAATAGTTGAGTTCATAAAAAAATCAGCAATCAACTTCTTCGGGCACATCAACTCTGCTCACAGTGCGAAATATTACAAACTAAGTGTCCCTCCTTCTGTACGCCGACTCAAGCGTGGACGTCCCCACGACTTGTTGCTATAACGCCTATAACTAATTTATTTAATTTAATTTAATTTAATAAGAAATTATAATATTATAATATTATTATTATATTACATATATGTAGTCATTTGTATCTTATATCACTAATGTATTTTTTTTTTTTTTTAATTGTTATTTATTTTCTAAATGTTAAAAAAAATAATGTAAAATAAAACTTTATGAATAAAAAAAAAAAAAAAAAAAACTATACATATATTAATTTGTCACCAACATTAAATCGTTATATCGAGTACGTAGGAGAAGGTGGTCACTTTTAAGTTTTACCCACAGTAATAAGTAAGAACTAATAAAGTAATAAGTATCTTAAATACATTTCAATTGTATCTTTTCAACTGTATTCGTACTACTTTTCTGTTTAGTATTGAGTATCTCGTATCGTGACACTTTTTTTAATTTATATAATATGTATAACCATACATATATGTATAAAAAAATAAAAATAAATTGTTATAGGCGATACTCAATACAAGAAAAATGTATTTTGAACTGGAATTTTGTTTTATTTTATTATTATTATTTATGAAAAGTAGGCAAACGGGATAATTATTTTTAATTATTATTTACAGTTATTATTATTTTGTCAACTTAAAAAAAAATGTATAATAATTAAATTTTGTTGGTAGGTACCAACCACATTGTAAGTATACTCACAATCACGTTTTATCAATATGCTTATTACCTATCACATCATATACATATAACATTTTTATAAATGTCAAAGCATAGTGTGTTTATTACTTTATTGTATTATGTTTGATGTTATACGGTCTTCCGAAACAGTCGAGTCGCGAAATAACGATATGCCCGCGTATGCCATGCATATATTATATAATACCAAATGTGTGCACACTTGATATCAATATATACGATGAATTCTCATTTGATCGACTATATACCTATATTATTTAATACCTCCTATCCTATCGGACTGCATTCTTCGGCAGTCCGGTGACGGCGGGTTCGGTGCTTCCCTTCTATATGTCACCGTCGTCTCGATAACTCATCAACCGTTTCGGTGGAAAATCATTATAGGTACACTGCAACACTGCACGCAGGCCCATAGTTACGGGAGCTAAGAGGGGGCATTGCCCTCGCTAAACCCAACCATACTTACTTTTTAAGTAACTATATATAAATGAATCTTAACAGTTAACGATACTGGATTTATGTCTACTTTCGTTAAAGTCGTCGAATCTGTCTCCTGCTATATGTGTTTTGATAAAAAAAATGTCCTAAATAACTTAAAAATTTGATGTTCTTGAATATGGTTCTGTTGTCTGGTCAACATAAGCC
Organism: Diuraphis noxia; assembly: GCF_037042655.1. Taxonomy (NCBI): domain Eukaryota; kingdom Metazoa; phylum Arthropoda; class Insecta; order Hemiptera; family Aphididae; genus Diuraphis; species Diuraphis noxia. The sequence goes on along the minus strand of NW_028301714.1, from coordinate 16,602,551 downwards.
GCCGCTGACAATTTCTGAATTTATCGCGTGCAAAACCATTTCATGAGCAATGCTGGTTGTTACCTCAACATATCCCCCGCCCAAAACATGATTACCGGCCTATTAGTCAAGCTCTTAAACTCAATTCCCTTTCAGCTAAGCGTGATAAATTTGGTATCAACTTCATTCGAGGTCTATCGAGAGTCGAGTCGATGTCCTGAGGCTTCTTGAATTACTAGATTTTCGTATTCCCAATAATACTAGGCTACAGTGTTTTTATTATCCCCTTACAATAATTAGTATAACTTTACCAGAAATGCTCTACTCTCAAAAATAATGTGCAATATGAACTCGGTTTAATCTTTAATACGAAGGGTTAAGTTACCAACATTTTTGCTTGTTTATTGTTCTATTTTTTTTTTTACTTTTACGATTCACATCATGTTATTTTTATAATATTTAGATTATTTAGTTAATCATATTTGGTCCTATGTAAACAATATTGTTGTTATATTTTTATCTTTGTATTTACATTCTATATATATACTATATGCTACATCGTAAAAAGCTGACTGGTGTTAAAACACAAATAAATAATTAATAAATTAAAAATCATGAAATGAATCATTGTACTTAATTGTGTTTGTAATAAATATTCTAATTAAAGCAAAACGTCGATTGATTGTGAGATATATATAACTTTATCCTTGGTGAAGTCGGGCAATACAGTTAAAGTATAATAAATATTTCAATTAATGAGTAATATTATTACACCATAATATTATGATTCAATTAAAATATAAATATTCTAGGTAACTACATACATGTATAGTAAGTAGGCACCTCTACTGTCAAAAACGCGATTTGAGATAAAGTTTAGAGAAAATAATAATCGTTTCGTTAATGGCTTCATTTTTCTTGATTTTTGCACACAATATAATATTATCACATAATATCATTTGTCGATGACTGAAATGAGAGTACCATCCGAGTTTTCTTTTCATGCACTTTTCGTCAGTGGTACACAATTCTTAAAAATATACGTTCTCCGCTCTGTCGGCTATGTATTCGCGACGATTGAAATTCCAGCTGATCGGGTTGGCAATTATATACATATATCTACATAGTGGATAATGGTGGCGGGGTGGGGGGGAGGGGATCGACGACAAGGCGACACACACCGTGGCCGACCTTCGCCGAGGCACTATTATATGACCGAAGGTCGGTGCACTCAGCAGCAGCCGCGCGAGTTCGTGTTCGCGTGTGACGGTGACGCCTGCGGCCGTGTGTCGTCGAACTTTGTTCGTCAAAATTCGTTTTCTCAAGCGACAAAATAATAATAATTTATACTTTGTCATTTTCCTCCCGGTTTAGACGCACCGAGTATCGAAATACAACGATAAGACGAAATTAAAAAATAATAATCGTACTAAAAGAAATGATGTCACGATTCGTCAAATTCAATTACGATGATAGTAAATAAATCGGTACGAATCGAAAAATCGTGTTAGAACCAGGTCCTGGTTTTATGTGCACCACAAATGTACAAATGTGCACTACGGTCTGTGAAACAAAAATTACAAAATATGCCAGCCAGTAGAAAATTTGAGTATTTCCAGAATTTTGTAGTTTGATTTGATTGCATTGTTAAATTATTATACAATTATTTAACAAAAACATTAATACGATGCTTTTTCTAAGATAATAGTGCATAAAACTCATAAAAGTTTCAAGCAGTAAAATTAAGTGTGCAGACGTACAGAATATACACGAGTGTATATAAAAACAGTGTAAGCATTTTTAATGAATAAATTACTTTGGAACACAACTTAGGTAGGTACATAAAACGATTTAGTTTTATATCCACTAAAAAATTGCGGGAAAAAAGGTTGATTTCAGAGGTAGTGTTTCACATGAAGAACGCCCGCCATATGTCCTGCGAGTTAAGAAACATCAAAGACTTTCTGATTTATTGTTACTAAAGTACGTTTCTCACACTTTCAAATTGATAAATCTAGTAGTTTCGCCGCCTATCACCACTCTCACCGCAAATAATCAAAATATTTGGAATAAGTACACATTTACATATATATATATACAGATTCTTTTTTTAGGAAGATTTATGAGAAAAAAATTTAAAAGTAGCTCTCAATGATTTACCAGAAATTTCTTTTATCTTTTTTTGGAATAAATTCTTATTTACATTAATAAATATATACTTTGTTAAGAACCACTGAATACTGTTGTAACATTATTATTATTATTATTTATATTGTAAACTGATACGTGTGTGACAACAGGCGAGTAGTACTCCTTCTCCATACGACTGGTCTAAGGAATCTGCTGAATAAACCCTTTGGAACGGGCGACCAGCTCGTATGCGGAGACTCGCACACGTAGCAGTCAGTTTTTGAGTGTTGGTGTTACGACAGACCATTACAGACCATTGCAGAGTGTTTTCATATAATTAAACGTATTACAATCAAATAAAGAATATTATTTTGAGCCAAAGTAATTTAAACTCGTGTTATTTCATTTGTGTGGAATCGCTAAGTGCGCGTCCATAACAACTTCTAAGGTGAACATGTGAGGGATTCCCGAATATTATGGACGTCTGTCATTCATCTGACGTAGTGACGTCCATTGATAATCACAATGATGAGTGAATGACCCTGTGCTTGAAAAGTTAATGTGTTACTTTATTATTCCTATGCTAAAATTAATAGACAGAAGAAATATAAATTTACTTTAAAATTCCAATAGGTAGATAGTTCTAAGTATTTTAATACTTAGAACTATTTGTAACTGGCAAGTATTTTAACTAGGTTTTGTAAGGATTCGATTATTTTTTTATTTTTTTTTTGTTCAAGGTAGGCATTCGTATTCCTCAATACTTGTTTCTTTGAGAATTGTTGAATCATATGATGTAAGATTTAAAATATATTTGTGTTAATAATAAATATTAAAATTTTAAAATCTTTTATTATTTCGTTCAATATAATGTCATCTACTGGTGATTAGTTTCACTAAAGATGGTATTTTTGTTTTATTTCTTATAGTTAGTTGAACTACTAATATACTAGACTACTAGAGCGCGTACTTGGAATAAAATAACTATATAGGTTTAGGATCATTATAGGTACCAACCGTAAGTTATGACGTTATTGTGACAAAACTACTCAGTAGATATTATTATTTAAATTTGAAATCGGAAAAGTAGGTATTTAACAATTTACCAAGAATATCATATATTATAATCGATTGAGGTGTTTAAAGAGTAAGTTTCATTTTTCAATATATCAATAATCGGCCACCGAACCAATGACTAGTTGAGTAGTTTCAAAAAAAAAATCGTATATAATAATAAATTAAAGGCGCGGTCAAACAGAGAGCAGACTGCCGTATCTGACGGATATGCAGACAGCAGCGGGTTGTATTATTTTACAAAGACCGCGTGAGCAAACTGCTTTATGTTTGAATGCGCCTTAATATTATTGAAATATGCTTTTTATAACACATCAGTGGCTGTCAAATGACTTTGTAATGTGGAGGGGAGGGGGATATATAGCTGATTTTTTTAATATTATGCATTATTTAGTTGTTGAAAATAAAATGTATGGCTATTAGACATTAAACTTTGAAGAAAGATCATCGGGGATCACATTGCGTTTGGTCACCATCACCGTAACAAATACATAATATCTTATGGATATCAGTAGATAATAAGAACTAAGGAACTGTTTTATAATACAAAGAGTCAAAGAACAAATGCGAATAATAACTGATAGGACATTATAATCCGTAACAAAAATAATTTAGGTATGTAATTAACTTATGGTACCTATACACTATACAAAATTCTTCTTTAAACTTACAGCAGTAAGTTTTACTATATAAGATTTAAGTATGCCTTAAAAGTGTCATTCAAGATGAGAGGAGGAAAAGAATAATTTAAAGATAAAAAAGTTTACTTACAAGTATAAAGAGTATAACTTCTTCTCATTCATTTACAGCAAAACTATATTTTCAAAATATTGTGTATTAAAATTTATAAAAATTAAAATATTTGATCTAAGTATTGTTGCAATATTTTAAAATACTGTTACCTACATAGTAAATTATTTATACTGGTTCAAACTTGTCAAACTTTTATCGTTTTCAAAATGTTGTCACAACAAAATAAATTTAGACATTTAGTGGCCTGCATAGTGACATATTTTTTGCTCAAAAACATTCTTTACAAGAAAAACTCACGGCTTTTATTCTTGGTAGGCGGTCACATTGACATATGGGTAGGTACGTGCAACGTGCGTAGATAGCCTGGTTAGATTATGTTAGGTTAACTGCATACAAATCATACAATATTATACTCGCTAAATTAATTATCATTACCAGTGGCGCAACCAGGGGTGAGGTTTGGGGGTTGTGACCCCTCCCGAAATGTGTTTAAAAGTCAAATATTTCAAAGTGTCTTCACTTCATTAAGTGAAGACTTTTTTTTTTGCTAATTTATTTTTTTATATGTATAACCCCTCCCGAAAATAGATCCTAGTTGCGCCACTGATCATTACCGACATTACCTCATTGGCGACTAACATAAATAATGCCATGGTCGGCGGCAATTAAATTGCATATTGTCTAAATATTGTCCCTTAATAATGACACATGAGCAGGCCGCTTAATATTATTTTCTCGGGTAATTAGGTTTATACAGTATAACTTTGGTCGACGAGTAAAATGTATTATTATTTATGGAAAGCGATCAGAGTGTACCGAACAACTTTAAGAGCCACCAGCACGTTTATGTGAAAAATATATAGATTATTAAAATTATTTGATATCATAATATTAAATGTGAATCAAATAGAGGGGCATTGATTGCACGGTTCTGCCCAGGGCCACAAAACATCTCTGAACATGTCTGCCTGACATACCTATAGGCTATAGGTACTACAAATTGCTCACCGCGTGGTGGTGAACTTTGATGGCACATGTACAAAAACAATTACTAATAGTAAGTGCCCGTTTAAACTTGTACCTATAGACTTACCCATAAATCATAATACAATAAACTTTTAGTCTATAGTCTTCATGAACTTACCACACCAAATTCACATGGGTATCAAATAAGACGTATGGTCCATTTTTTTATGTGATAAAGATATTTTGATATTAACGTACCTACAAATATTTAGGTATAGGTATTTTTACATTAACGGGCACCCTCAATATTGGAATCTTTTCGGTAATAATTGTTTTTTCAACACTGAATCCGATGATGCAAATGGAAACTTTTGCAGATCATTAGTTTTGTAGTTACAGGCTTACAGCCATTTATAAAGTTTTCAGTTTTATTTAAATAGCCTATTGCCTATATATAGATAATAAGCGCATTTTTCACACTTGTTTTTGCTCAAAATATGATATTTCAGATATTTGCTATTGCTATATATATATATATGTATATATTGATATCTTAATGACGTTGAGATAAAAATATCAAAGATTTGAAGATTTCACTTGACAGTTTAACTATAGAGCAAATAAAAAAAATAGCAGATGCTACTGTGCCAGAATATTGAACTCTGTACATCGAGACGGTATACCAATTAAATCACCACTGCGCTACAGATAAGACGTCTTCATTAATCATTACAGCCCATTAAAGTTGGTGTTTAAGAGGATGTCACGAACTCTCGACAGCATGCGCCATGTGTTGTCTCCGTCTTATACACGTACTACCTACATGGCTAATTTTCGTTCACTAGTTTCAATCGTGTGCTGTTAGCTGTTAGTTTTTATAGTATACTATAGTGAATTGACCCACTATCAAATTTTTAGGTAAAAACAATATCTGTGTTCTCTCGTTAGTTTTTCGTGATATTTTTAATTTTAAATAAGTTATGAGCATTTTCAAATATTTATAATTTACTTACTCATAACTACTTTAAAAATTAAAATATCGTAAAAATCCAACGAGAACACAGATGTTTTTACCTAAGTTAGATAATGGGTAAATTCAATCTAATATCAAAACTAACAGCACACTACTGAAACTAGTGAACGAAAATGTATTATGTAGGATGTGTACCCATATGACAGTGACAATGGGGGTGCGACGTCCTCTTATAAGGGTCATAACATTAACTGAAAGCTTCGATTAGTTATAACTTCGAAACTAAGTTCGTGCGACAAATTCAGATTTCACTTACACTTTTTTTGCCTGAAAAATAACCGAGTTTCCACCAAAAAATGGATGCCTAGTAAAGTATAAATGTTATCTGGTCCTACAAGATTTAAAGAAAAAAATGTTCTTGGCTTACTTGTACTGTACTGACCTACACCGTGCATGATTTTACAATTTTATTTTTTGTTTTTTCAAAATGTATAAACTGATTTAAAAAGTAATTAAAAAACGTATTCATTCATGATGTTGTGAGGGTACTATGTTTCAAAATATGGTTGATTGATTGACTTGCTCGATTTCCTGCTTAATCACAAGTTACACACATTTTACAGTTCATTCAACAAGTAATTCATACTATATTTAATATAAAATATTAATATTGGTACAAAGGTAACTTTTAAATGATAAATATATTTAGATATAGGTAATGTAAAAAAAGTAAACAATTAAATCAAATTTGTCTACTGAGCATTATCCGTTTAATGAGGTTATTTTGTATGATCATTAACATTTGAAAACAATACAAGCGCTAATTTATTTGATTATAAGTTATAATGTCTCTTATCAGTATAACTTTAAGTTTTTGTCTTATGTAAAAAAAAAAAAAAAAAAAATGTTAACAATTCTGATATTTTATAGAAAATAAAGAAAAAAATGTACAACCTTAGAATCTAGTTTTGTCCTTACATTCATAATACACATTTACAAATCACAAAAAAATTTAATTTTTATTATTTCTAGTAGAAAGCTAAATATATATTTTTAAATTATTATTATACAATTTATAATTTTCAGTGGAATACTAACCATGGTAAGGTTTATGATTTTTTTTTGTTTTCATTAAAATCTGAAAGCAATACAAAACACTCCTTATATTGCATACAATATCTCTTCTCTGAATGAATTGCAGCATTATCATTTTCCAAATTGTTTATTTTTTGAACCTAAGAAAAAAAATGTTTAACTAATTATTTTTGTTCCAATTAATAGAAAATAAAGAAGAGTTAGGTACAACCTTATGTTTATTCAGTTTTTTAATCTTTTTTCCTCGAGTTCTTAATCTAAACAAATGAATCAATATATAAATTATTACAAATTATATGGATAAGTTATATCCATACACATCTATACTTATTTACCATGGCCATTCAATTTTTAAAATATAATAAATGACAATGTTATCTAATAAAAAGAGTAGGTATAATATTTATTTTATAGATACATTATCTATTTTTTATAAGTATTCTATAAAAGGTACATTTCAGTACTTTAAATTGGTGTTTTAAAAATTTGAATTCACATTCATTAAAATTAACTTATTATTACAAAAAAATTAGTACCTAAGTAAATAAATAAATAAGGATGTAATTTTTAAACTTACATTGTTGGATAATCTTTATCATTTTCTGAACTAATCTTTGTGTTACTCCTAGTAGAAACTAAATAAAAAAAAAAAAGCGGGTGAGTGAATAACAATAAACTGTATAGTAGGTTACAATTGGGTCACTGTTATAGCAGAGTTGATAAAAAACATGATTTTTTAAAAAAAATCAAAAAAACTGTTTTAATCGTTTAAACCATGTTTTTCTTAAATGATTTTTGTAAACTGTTTTAAACATGATTTCATCGAGTTTAAAACAAAATATGAATTTTGCTGATGAAATTTGCATTTATTTGTTGGATGAATAACTGTCAAAATTATTACAGTAATATTGAAGTCCAGCACATATGGAGGTGGTAACTGGTCAGTCATTTTTGAATAATATTCAATGATCATATTATAGTTGTATACTTATAATTAATATTGATATTATAATATTACACATAAATTACTATTTTATAAGTACTTGACGTGTTAACACCAAATAATATTATTTTGACAAGCATTGAAATATGAATCACGTGTTCGCATACGTACGTGTTGATTGTACATTGTACCAATTGTACCTAATATTGTATTACTGTTTAATATCATATTTTTTTATTATTCGTGATCCAAAAATTCTCGGAAAAAAATAATTCAAAATCGATAATCATTGTAATACTGATAAATAAGAAATAAATTTGAATTTAAACAAACTTTAAAAATTATTGATTCAACCTTAGTAAAATTTTTGAACACCATATTTTTTCTAAAAATCGGATTTACAAAATAGCTATCTTGATTTTTTTAACTATCAAATAGCAAATTTTTTTATTTTTTATTTTACATACAAAATGTTTAAAAAAAATTGAAAAATATTTTAAATGTAGCGCAGACAACAATTTATATTTAAAAAAAAAAGTAACAAATGTTAAATAGATCAAATGTTATTGCAATTGTCAGTTCATTGTGAAACACTCTGTATAATTAACAATTAGAAAATTGTATACTTTATTCATTTATTGGTATTTGTCCACTTAAAATATGTCAGTTATCAATAGGCAATAATATAACCTAACACGATGCGACATTCTGATGTCTACTTACATTGGATACCATTAGAATTAGTACAGCTATAATTTTTATTTTTATTTTTGTTGGAGGACAACTAATTATTGATTAGTATGTTATTTATTCTTACCTATGTCATTTTATATTAATTAGAAGATTTGTTATGAAATGTTATTTCAAGTTATATTAATAAATAATAATACAATATATAAGACATAATCACGGACATAATTGTCAATTTTATTCATTTTTATTTTGTTTATTTATTTCCAATTTAAATTATATAAATTATTATGAATTATGAATTATATTTTTCTGTTTTAAACAATTGTTTTATTTATGATGTTTAAATCATTTGTTTTAAACGTTTTAAATAAAACCATGTTTGATTAATTTAGATATTTTAAACATGTTTTAAACAAGTGTTTAAAACATCTCAACTCTGTGTTATAGTGTAAAAATTTTAATTCAATTATATCGGATGTCCCGCAAAAATTAACCCATTGCGATATCTCCTAAGATAATAAATATATCGTAAATCAGGTTTTTTATTACTCATTAATACAATGGCTACATACATTTTATTTTTTTATTTTATTAAATTTTTTAGTAAAAAAGTTAAAATTAATTTTTTATTTTTCAAAAATATTTAAATACCTAGTTTTTTTAGTTCATAAATAAAATGGCGAAAAACTGGTTTTTATCCGGGTGGAAAGTCCCCCTCTAAGCCTAATGGTAAATGGATATATCCTCACAAACACTCTGTATAACATCATTTTAACTGTACCAAAAATAATTTCAATCATAACCTATAAAAGTAGAATGTTTTATACATCTTTAACTACTTAATAATTTGTAAATTTTTAATTAGATACATTTTTTCAACATTTGAAATTTCAATGCATATACGTTTTATATATTTTATCAACCTTACTGCTTTTGTAACAATAAAACTGAAACTTTGTATTAAATTCTCAATATTTTTACCAACAAATGAGATTAGAATGACATTTATAGAAAAAAAAAACTAAAAACTGAAAATGTCAGTTAACAGCTCAAGAAAGTCAAAATACGAGTACTTTCATCAAATAGAAGAAAATGATAGATAAAATAAACATATTATAGAAATTTCAAGTATCTACGGTTATTCATTTTGGAATTACAATAAAATAAGAATAATCATTCTATGAGAAATCAAATGAATATCCAATTTTGTAATAATATTAACTTAAAACGTTAATAAAAATTCAATTTGATTTTCTGGTAGATATTCTTCTTCAAAAAACGTATATAAATTTTGTATTTAATTTTCAAATTTTAGGTATAAAAATAAATTTTTGTAAAATTTCTGAATCAAAATACTTAGCAAACTTTTGTGATGTGAATTTCGTCAAATTTTGAACTTTAGACGCCTATACAAATTATTGCGTAATTACGTTCAAAATTTTTTAAATTTCAACTGACAACATTTATGAGAAATCTTGTATTTTCAAGTTTTTTTTAAAAACTTATAAAAATTGAAAACTTCATATAGTTACCTATAAAAAGTTCAACATTGAAAATTTTATAATATAGAAAATGTTGGTATAGAGTCTATACTATAGACGTTCAATGAAAATTTCATTTTTCAATGGTAATTTTTTTTTTTAGTTACAATATAAACTAAAATCGATTTTACCATAACCCAATTATGCATAAATATTTCCAATTTCTCAATTGAAAGATACTAAAACTGAATATTGATGAATTATTTAGACTACTTATTATGTACACAAACACATAAAAATTGTATCATACAATTTAAAATTTTCAGTCAAAATACTAACACTTCAGAGGATTATGAATTTTTTTGTGTTCATTCAAATCTGAAAGCAACACAAAACACTCCTTTAATTGAATACAATGTTTTTTCTCTGTATGAATCGCAGCATTATCATTTTCCAAATCATTCATTTTTTGGACCTAAGTAAAAAAATGTTTAATAAATTATTTTTGTGTTAATAAATAGAAAATAAAGAAAAGTGTTAAATACAACCTTATATTTATTCATTTTTTTAATCCTTTTTCCTCGAGTTTTTGATCTAAACAAGTGTATTAATACATAAATAAATTATTATAAATTACATGGATAAGTTAAATCCATACATATACTTATTTAGCATAACTATTAATGTTTAAAATATAATGACAATGCTATCTAATAGGAAGAGTATAATACATCATATAAATTATTTTATATTATAAACAAATTTAAGCATTTGAGAAAATAATTTATTTTTAAGTATTCTATAAAAAGTAAATTTAAGTAATTTGAATTAGTGATTCAAAACTTTTTATTCACAGTCTAAAATTAACTAATTGTTAAAAAAAAAATATAGGTAATTAAATAAACAAGTTTGTAATTTGTAAACTTACATTGACAAATAATCCTTGTCATTCTCTGAACTAATCTTTTTATTACTGCTAGTAGAGGCTAAATTAACAAAATTCAGTATGTCATAAAAATTAAATCATAATATTTATAATTTTCAGTAAAAATACTAACACTTGTTGGATTTAAAATTTTCTTTGTGTTCATTACAATCTGAAAGCAACACAAAACACTCTTTCATTTGACTATAATGTCTCTTCTTTGTATGAATCACAGCATTGTCATTTATCAAATTATTTATATTTTGGACCTAGGAGAAAAAAGTAAAAAAATTAATCTAATATTTTATAAAAACTAAAATTGGTTTACCTTAGCAATCTCTTTCTTTACTTTTTTAATGTTTTGTTCTTTGGTTTTTAATCTAAAGAAAAAAATATTTTAAAATACATACATAAATTAATATACTTATGTATTATACTCAGGGGCGGACTGGCCAGGGAGGCTAGGGGGAAATATCCCCCTGGGCCGGTCTAAATTATGAAATTTGAGCCGGTTGTCGAACAATAAACTTGTAATATATTTAGTCAATAAAACATTCATATTGTTTACAAAATCACAACTGATATAGTAATAATATAGTAAAATATTTAGGGGTGCTAAGCTGTATTTCCCCCTGGGCCGTCAATCTCCCAGTCCACCCCTGATTATACTATTATTATATAGTTTCGTCTAAATACACCAACATTTATATATTGATTAAATTTCCAAAATCTCAATATTACTATTTTTGAAACAAATGTTTAAAAGTACAATAAGTCACAGAGGTAGAGAGTATAATATTTCATTTCAAAATGTGTTAACTTAGCATAATGCATAAAAGTTGTGTTCGGGAAGTAAAATTAACTAATTATAATAACAAATACAAATATAGTAGGTAATCAAATAAACAAGTATGTAATTTTTATACTTACGTTGATGAATATTCATTTTCAGAACTAATCTTTGTAATATTGCTAGTAGAATCTAAATATAAAATTGTAATAACATAAAATTTTATTCTCACATTTAGAATTTTAAGTAAAATTACTAACCCATGTGTGATTTATCATTATTTTGTTGTTTATTAAAATCAGAAAGCAATATAAAACACTCTTTTAATTGATTGTGTCTTTTATCTGTAGTAAATGCGGCATTTTCATGTTTTAAATTGTTCAAATTTGGACCCTAATTAAAAAAAAAATGTTCAATAAACTATTTTGATATTTTATAAAAACAAAAGAGTTACAACCTTTGAATCTTTTTTATCTATTTTTTTAATATTTTTTCCTTGTGTTTTTAATCTAAAACAAATATTATAATAATAAATAAATACATAATTATATTTTAGACAAATAACTTAATATATGATAATAATGTATATAGTCATTATTTTATAAAATCTTAGAAGAATTTTGCTCCACTGGTTTGAATATTAAAAAAAAAAAAAATAAGAGACAAACTTAAAAAATTTATTTCATAGAAAAGTTAACTAAGCATTATATACATATATGTATACTAAAATATTTGAGAAAATGAAACAATTTGGCTAATCATTCAAAAATAGGTGAATTTCAGTAATTTTTATAGGTGTTCTAAAATGTATATTTAAAATTGTCTCAGTCAAAGAAGCTACTATTGAGTAGCTTTCTTCCTTATTTATTTATGAAATTTAAAACTTTTTTTTTTCTTATAAACAAATCAAATTTACTTATATTAGTTTGTAAGTATAGATTGTAAATATTACTTCAAGTTAAATAATAACAATAATAAACATTTTGAAAATAAAATAAAGAATTTGGTGATTTGTATACTTACATAGATGAATAATCTTTGTCTTTCTCTGAACTATTCTTTGTATTAATGATAGTAGAAGCTAAATATAAAATTGTTATAATATAATATTGTATTGTAACATTTAGGAATGTCAGCACTAATACTAACCCTTGTAAGATTTATGATTTTCTTTGTTCTGATTACAATCTGAAATCAATACAAGGCATTCATCTATTTGACAATAAGCTCTCTTCTCTGTAGGAATTGTAGAGTTATCATTTTTTAAATTATTTAAATAGCGGACCTGTATTTGAGTAATATAAATAATTTAAAAATAATATTTCAATATTTTATAGATAATAGAGAAAAAAAGTTACAACCTTGGAATCTTTTTTCTTTTTTTTTTTAATGTTTATTCTTTGTGTTTTTGATCTACAAAAAGAAATGTTTTAATGCATAAATAAATTATATTTATTTAATACTAGTTTATTTAAAAGACTATAAAACATACTAAATATACAATAAACATAATTACTTATGGTTATTTATATAAGACATTTTCAGATATAAATGATTCATCAACACACATTTCAAAATACTTAGGTTAATTGTGAAACTAAAATTATGTAAAAATATGTATGTTTTAGCTTAATTATATAAATACATTACATTCAATTCCAAATCATAAATATTCAATAAACAAGAATATACACTATTAACTCAAATTAATATTTATAGATGGGTAGGTACTTACAATTTTTTATCATCCTCTGACGAATTTACATTAGAAATAGGATCTGACCATTTATCTAAAAATTATAAAAAATATATTTAACAAATCAAAACATTATAAAAAAAAAAAAAATTATAAAAACCTTTTTTTGATTTGGTGACCCTTATTTTGTTGTCAATCATAATTTTTTCATAATTATCATAGGATAAAGTATTAAGTTTCTTTTTTGGTGATATTTTAGTTAATTTTTTTGATGTCTAAAATGTATAATTTAAAAGATAATTAGACATACTTCAATACATTTTAAATTTATAGTAGATTCTAAATTCTTTCCATTTTAATGTTTATTAGATTTATAGATTATACATATACTTTTTATTTTTGTAAAACGAACCTTTTTTTTCACCATTTTTTTAAAATATATTCTTGAATCTACAAAATAAAACATTATTAATTCATTTTAATAATGTAAATTACACAGTAATATTTAACAAGTGTACTAAATTAAAAAAAAATTGTGTATATTATAGGCTTTTAATTATAAATTATTCAATGATTTGTAATGATACCATTGTAAAATAATGTATAAAATTGTACATTTAAAAGTCTAAAACTGAATCTATTGGTCACACCAAATACTTTTAAATTAGATTTCATAATTATGTTCTACTGATGTACCTATACTCTTCATTACCTTTTGGAATTTTCTAAAATAATTTAAGTAGAAATGAGAATCTTTGATCAAAAAAGTTTTTAATATTATTCTGTAATGATATGCTCACATATCATAATTGTATGTTGTTTAAATATTCAATAACATGAATGAAGGTCAAGTTTTCACACGCAGATAACTGTTAAAATCCAAAAAACACCATTAACTACTGATAAAAGGAACGATTTACATTATTTGGTCACTTAGGAACTCATGTAGTTGTGGCAATCTAGCACAACATGTGTGATATATTTTGTGTGTGCCAGAGACAAAGGATGGTCTCTGTGTCCAAGGATAACGCCAAGTTTTTGGAAACGCGGAGGCCTTTGATAGGGCCGCCTGCGACTCTGGCCTGCTTGACCATGTCATCTCTCATCAACAGTGCATGAGCACCAGTTAAATAAACCACATCAGATCCTGTCAACGACAACTGGTTTTTATCATTTTAACAAAAATATATCAGTGGTGTATTTATTTGGATTCAAATGTTTAAAATTTTTTAACCTTATTAAATCATCTGCAACAATCAAATACAGCTGTAAATAAGGTAAGGTGCATGAGCAATGAGCATCATATCATATATTAACTTTTATATAATTTATATATCAACATTTTATAATCATGGTGTATTTGATCATATTCTCGAATCACAACCTCAAGAGCCCTCTGAAGATCATGAAGAAGGTATATAGTAGTGCAATTTGAATATTTATAACTGGTATCATATTCTCTAGCTCTTATAAAAGTAGAGAGCGACACAGACCTTTAACATTAATCTCCGATTATAATTTTTAATATAAATATTGCCAAGAGCCTTATTTATAATAATATTCATGTATATTAATTTACTCACTCTTTTCTATTTTATTTTATTCTTTTCTATTTTTGCGTTGTTACAATTCAGAACTTCTTGACTGTAATTTTAAATAGGAAAGATAACAATAATACAAATAATAAAATACCCAACTCCAGGCAGTATATATTTTAAGGTTTTTTATGTTACTATAAAAAAAATCAATAATATTTGTTAAGAAATAACTCGTTAAATATTTCTATTTTCTACTACGTTAGAGTAGTTGAGGAAAAATGCATTATTATCATATTATATTAAATATGACTTGATGAGGTGCAGTCATACGCTCAATCTGTGAAAATGCACTGAGCAGTGAGCTTATGTACCAGCTGCAATTGGTAAATCTGAGATGGGTGGCCTCTCAAGATTTTTAGCAACATATCATTGACACAGATATACCAACACATATTACAAATCTACCAACTTACAAACCAAATATACAAGAATACCCCTACCGTAACACTCCACACTCAATAGCCTGTTGCCACAGGTTCGCCTTATTAAAAAAAGAAAATATATTAAATGTATGCAGATACTTAAAACTTTAAACCTTAAACCCTTTTACCCTTGAATTCTATCTACTGATAGTAAATTGATATAAGTTTAACTTATTGGACTACTGACATTCAAACATCAACCAAAGTATACAACTTTATAATAATATATTATTATCTACAACAATCAGATAGGTACCAAGACTTTATAATTTCTATAAACCATTGATTAAGTAAAATATTGTTTAAGGTTTACCTACTTGGCTACTTAATCAATATAGACAAAGACAATAGTATAGAAGACATTATGTGAATACAGAATTCTGTAATTCATATATACAATGAGTTGTACTACGACATAAATATATTATACATATAATCAAAAACAGCTTACCTAGTTTATTATAAGTTTTCAACGATTGTGTTTTTGTCACTATAGATTATAGTAGGTAAGTTGTGTTATAGAATTTTAATTACAAAAATATATGTATAATGTGTACACGATTTTCATCGTTATTAGAATAATTATTTTAAAAACGTTAGCACATAAATATTATAGAAATTGTAGAAAAATAGGAGTAACGTAAGTAAATGTTTACTGAGCAAATGTTAAAATGTAATTGGTAAATCAATAAATCATTAAATAGTTGAAACTTGGAACACACATTTTGGATTTCGATTCTTGGAGCTTTAATTTAAAAATAGCACATAGCGTCATAGCCACATACTGATACTGCATAATAGTATTTGATAATATTATAACAGACTATTGATAAAAACTACGATTTCTCATTGGTGTATTTGGTCTTTCGTGAAATACACAGAATTCGATTATTTAAAATCGAGGTCACGTTGAGCCGTCGAGTGCCATATCGACATATTATTGCTAATTGCTACTTACTATCTTTTATAGTAGTTACTAGTGTTACTACAATGGCACAGAACGTATTACTGCTTAGTGCTTACAGGCTATTTAAGCCGAAGACGACAATTTTTTAAAGACGAAACGAAATAGCAATTTTTTTATGTTGTTCGACACAAAAATAATGTTCGAGGTTTTTAAATTTAAATTATAAAAACCTTAAATTCGAAGTTCGAATACGATACGATGTGAAACAATATCGATATTGAAAGAGTTCAAAATGAACCGCAACCGAAGTTGAGTTTTTGTATAAGCAAATACTATAAACGGCAATACTAAACATTTATATAGTTGGCGACATTGCGATCAATTTCACTAATGATTTCCAATGAAAAATCCCATTCAAAAATGGAAATATATAACATATTGTGTTGTGAGCAGAATATGAATAGGCAACCACTAGAGAAATTGATCGCCACAGCCCACAGACCATGGTGTGTTCGAAAAATTTGAAGAATTCTTCGTATTTTCGTATATGGTATTTGTTATTACTTATTAGATTATTATGACATTATTTTATCATATTTGTAGAGGATCGTGGAAGAAGGAATCACTAAAACCCGCGTTGACCGTAAACATGATCTGCACATGCAAAGCACAGAGACGGTTAGGTCTATAAAATATATTAATTAATAACGAAATTTACATACTGAATTCAGTATTCAGTATTACATTAACTTAGTCATACCAATAGTTACAGTGGCGCAATAAGGCGAGCGGGGGGGTGTCCCAGGATTAAAACTCGCCCAATCTTTTTCTAGTTATATTCATTACTCAAGTATCGTAAAATATTGTTGACGAATGACGAAATATTTTAAAACTGCTTTGAAAATTGAATAATGTATTTTCCATGTTATACCAGATATCGAGAATTAGCGTTGATTATATAATTATCAAATGTTATTTGAACTTCCAGTAAACGGTGAAGTAGCTAGGTAGGGACGTAAACGTAATTCTTAGAATATTTTATTATCGTTTTGTGATGTCGGGCCGGCAGCCTGCTGTATTATTGGGTATCGTCTTATCATTTGTCTTCGAATACAAGATTGTTATTGTAAATTTAAGCATTAAATTAATTTTAATATAACACTCTTGGCTTGCCATTAAACCTAATCCCAATAAGTCCATACATACAATGTTCACTTTATACTTATACCATTCCATTTGTCCTAATATTTAATTACATAACATAACATCCTTGTTCCCACATATGACACAGTTAGACACTTAGGAGCTAGGAGTTAGGACTTAACTTGGATAAACGCCTGGCCAGGAATAACTATATCCGTATTAAACTATTAAGAGACTTACCTTAAACGCCCATCTTCGCAGGCTACGTTCTTTACTCGTAAATAATAAATATTCCGGACTTAATTTTACTAAGTGCCACTAGTGGGTGGCTTCTTATCCCATGTACTCGTGTTATTATAGCTCTTAGCATATATTATTTCGGAAAAAAAATGTGATACTCAGTTAAATCGTTTCTACTTTATTCCTTTGATAATCTTATTACAATTAAAAATTTAGGTAGCAGTCCTAAGAGTTTTCTTACAAGAAAATTACTACTTATAAAGGAAAGGGTATTGTAATCAGGTATGAATTTATAATGAAGCTATGTTGATGTTCTTGGAGAAATAGTATTGTCAGGAGTCAGTACACACACCCTCACTCCCAAAAAAGACCAAAATACGCCACTGGATAGTTAGATCTGATAGGTACGAATAATTGCTGAATGCCGATAAGTTGATATCTATATCAGTTTGTAAAATACTAGCTACTTAATTAATAAAAAAATTGTGACAAGCTATTTATCCTGTAGAGTAAGAATATAAATATAATTTATCTACAAATAGTATCTGGTATATGGCTGTAGGGGGGGGGGGTGGATGAATTGGAAAAAATATCCCCACCAAAACTCAAATATAATATTAATTAATTAGGTATTCTAGATCAGTTTTAGTTAACTTCACGCATTTCATATATTAATGAAAGTGAAATAGGTGCTATACAAATGAAAAATAATAACAACTAACAACATAAAAAATACATTAAAATCTTTTGAACTTCTTATTGTATATTGAGTAAAAAAAAAAAAAAATACAGGGCAATGGTTTATTAAATTTAATACTCAACAATATAATAACAAAATTACAGTGAATTAACAATTTGTAATACCAAATGATTTTGATATTTACCCTTTAAAAAATTAAAAACCTGATTACCGTTAAACTCTAAATAAACCTTCGACTAATTAAACTACAATGATTCTATTCTCTCCCCCCCCCTCAGTAAAGAGTTAAACGGTTTATTGTTTGAGTGAAATAAAAAATACATAATATATAATATCTAAGTTCAAATTGTAAAATTTAATTTACTCTATCTATATAAAACTGTCAAAATGTTTTGAATATTATGTACATCACGTCTAGTCAATATCCTGTAAATATTATGAGTTTATAATAAATTACATTTATAAATTTATGGTAATTGCAAAGATATACCATTATAGAATTTATAAAATATTTAACTACAAAGTAGATACTCAAAACACTTAACAACATGTCAACATAGGTGATTCATGAGGCGTAAAACACTCATTATTTATAAAAACTATTTAATTTTTTCAAATTTTTTTTCTTCAAAATTTTAGATCTATGCTGTTCTAAAACTATATACATTTTTAATATTTTTCACCCTTATATTAGGTAAACCACTATCAACTATTGATTTTTAAATGGCAACCTATATTAAAAATATCATAAATTAATAAGGCTATTTTTTAAATAAATTTTCATTTTTCGTTAATCCGTTGACGAGATATAGTTTTCCAAAGTTGGATGGTTTTGTGGTTGTGTTTGTGTATACAGCGGCATCAGCGATTGGGAGTTTTGTACTCTAACCTAAGTTGTGCCCCAAAATAGGTAAACATATTTATACAGGACAAACACCACCCCAAAACCATCCAACTTTGAGAGACTATAACTCATCAACGGATTAACGAAAAATAAAAATTTAAATGTGAAAATTTATTAAAAAAATAGTCTTATTAATTTATGATATTTTTAATATAGGTTGCTATTTAAAAATCAAAAGTTGATAGTGGTTTACCTAATAAATATAAGGGTGAAAAATATTAAAAATGTATATAGGTTTAGAACATTATGTATCTAAAATTTTGAAAAAAAAAAAATTTAAAAAAGTAAAGTTTTTATAAATAATGAGTGTTTTTACGCCTCATGAATCACCCTGTATGATTACCAAACCATTTATCATTATCTACATAAATAATTAGACGTTGTATTACTGAAATATTAACAAATGAAAAACTAATATTAATTTAAAAAAAGCTAAGGTTCTTTATTTTATTTAACGATGGTTATAAAGATGTAAAGATGAAACTGTTTGTAAAATTATTATAATTGCTGCGTTAATCCCAAACGCTTAACTACTGCTAACTGTGCCCTTGCTGAATCTCTCAATGAAAATATATGTAATAGTTCCTTTTCAGACTTGGATAAAGGTACAGCTTTTTCCAAACATTCAACAGCTTCTTCTAATTTTCCTCTGCAACAGTTATCATAAATTACCATGCATATAAATTATAAATAATGGGTAAACTTTTTAAATAGAGGTTTTTAATGCAGTAAATAATTGATAATAGATGGCAATAATCAAAATTATAATCATTCAAACTATTGAATAATAATTGAAAAATATGTTGTTTCATATGCTATCTAAACAAATTTTCTGTAAATATTATAAACAAATTTCTACTTCATTTTATAATAAACAACAATCAATTAACGTTATGACATAATTCGTTAATAAAGAACAACTTCAAGTTTGTTCAGGCAAGCAAATAACCTAACCCTGATCTATATAAGTATATATTTTAAGTGTATTTTTTATGCACAGCAATACTAAATAGCAGGCATATAGATAGTTGTCTTGATACTGGTGACATAAGGGTATTGCTTAACTGTCACCATCAAAAACTAGTTGCTACTGACTGTATTTCTCAACTTTAATGGAGTATATTATGTAACATCAAGAAAATAGATGTTTATTCCGTGTTCTCAATCATCTAGGCGAGAAGGTTTTGAATACTAAGTCAAAGTATATAATTGTTATGATTGTCCAGGTAAGAACAAAGAAAAATGCAAGTTCTGATGATTTTTGCAACAATTTGAAAATATGGCATAAAGATATGATGTATATTTTTGCATATCAATTAAAAACTTATGATTTCCAATAATATTAAAATAAAACAAATTGAAGTAATTTTAGAAGCTGCTACATTGGATATTGGTCCCCAGTAAAACTTATAACATATTTATGATACATAACTTATTTAAAGGTGTAAAAATATTTGTAGGCAACTAAAAAAAATATAGGAAGCATGATATTATACCCATTAATAAAAAACAGGCGTGTCAGCAGAATAGATCTGTGCATTAAGTATTCCCCAGACATATAATAAATTAGTGAATCATGAATTCTTTATTAATGCCCCAATGTGTTTAGGGTATAAATTATCGTTTATTCCAAGACTGGAGCACACATGTACCAATGATAGGAGAAATACGCGAGTTAGCTGATATGCTTGTTTAATTAGTCACGATTATAACTACAAATCTATAGTATGATCTCCACAAAAACTGATGGTACCTTACATTCTTTTTCCATAAAATTGTATTAAACAATTTTAACTATAGATAAATCAGCAAATGTATAAAAATATCTTACGTTTGAATATAAAGTGTTCCCAATGTTTCATAAGCATAATCACATTTTGGGTCAACTTTTATAGCCTGTTCGAGGAAGGTGAATGCTTCGGTGATCGAACTTTTCCATGATAATACAACCAATGCTAAAAAATTATGAACATTTTTACAGTTGGCATTGTATATTTTTTAATGACAATTAAATATTTTAAGAACATAAAAATTTAAGAACCTCTGTGTACTAATAAAGTAGCATTTTCTGGATATATTTCATACACCTTTTTGAATAACAAATCTGCCTCTTCATATGCTCCTTTTTCTGTCAAAGCCTTCAAATACATTTTAAAAATTACTTAATATACTGAAAAAAAGTAATATTGATTGTTACTTGTGCATATAGGGTGTAACTTTCAGCAAAGTCTGGATATTTAATAACAAATCCTTTTAACTTGTTTAGGAATTTTTCAGTGTCCAATTCATTAGATGTGTGTTTTGCATGAAGATATTGAGCATAACAACATTGAACATTTGATAAAATAAATTTAGGATTTAATTCCACAGCTCGTTTAAAGTCTTCAACTGCTTTCTCGCTATTCATTTCTAATAAATAAATCTAAAAAAGACATTCTCGTCATATGTATCTGTCATAAATTTATCTCTAATATT
Organism: Diuraphis noxia; assembly: GCF_037042655.1. Taxonomy (NCBI): domain Eukaryota; kingdom Metazoa; phylum Arthropoda; class Insecta; order Hemiptera; family Aphididae; genus Diuraphis; species Diuraphis noxia. Next base: position 16,580,664 of record NW_028301714.1, on the reverse strand, counting down.
TTAATGAAATAATAATTATTACTTGAGCTCGATGGTGAAATACTTCTGAACTATTGGGATCAATATTTTCTGCACGTTTTAAATCTTCATAAGATTTTTCCACTTGTTCTTGTTGATGGTAAACTGATGCTCGTTTGATTAAGGAATTAATTACCAACTATTAGCACATAACTTAACATTACTACAATTATCCGAACAATGAATAGCTATACAAATATAGGGCATTATGTTACATTATTATACAGCATTAAATATTATGTTATTTAGACCTTAGAAAAAATACAAAATAATTTATAAGTATCTTGAATTAAACTGTTTGGGTTTATAAATATAAAAAATATAAGTTTCCTAACAATTGAAATTATAGAAAATTACATCATATAAAAACCTTATACATTTAAATTTCAAACATAAAAGAAGGAAAAAACTTAGTTTGAATTTCAGCGTTCTTTTTTTTGTGCTTATTAGTTTGTAAATTTTGTGTCACCTAAATAGTAGTTCAATTGCTATGAATTATATTATATTATATTATAGCAGCAGAATATAAAATATGATCTGTGATATGGAAATTTAGAACCACATTTTGTTGCTTTGAAAATGTTAGAAACACAGATCCACAAAACATGCACAACTGTCTACTGCTCATCGCAATGTTTGCTCATTTGTTGTATAATCTTAAAACACTATAACCAGAGGCGGATTTCCCATTAGGCATTGTAGGCAGCTGCCAAGGGCGGCAAATTTTGTAGTGTTTTATTAAAAAACATCAAACATATAGTACATTGTATATGATATTCAGTATACCAATCTATTTTGGTGCATTATAATTTATAGTCATTACCTGTAAATATTATAGTAAACAATTTTATAGAAAACAGTTTTTGATAATACTATATATTTTAACACGTTGGTATAGTCCACCCAGAGTCCGCATGGGTCATAATAATATATAAAGCAACAATGGTTTTATTATTCTTATCGGGGATCGAATTCGCGCGTCGTCGTAATTTCGATAAAAATAAATACTCACACTGCCACACTATATTACTAATTAGACATACGACAATTCTATGTTGTTATTATGAACTCAGAAAGTCAGAACTGTAACGAATAATGATAATAATAATCAAAAATTTGGTATTATAAAAATAAAGTTTTTTATTATAAAAAATATTGTAAATTGTAGCGTTTTACTTAATGCTCCTAACAATGGTTAAAGTTTTATTTTATTATTGATGAATGATGGTTTATAATTAATAAAAATTATCATTGTAGGTTTTTATTCAAATTCAGTGAACAACCATTGTCATTTTTTTCAAAGTAGGCTAAATAACTTCAGGCGAAAAAAATAGTCTAAAAATTAAAATGGATGTCCACAACTATTGTCTATATATTAAATATTTAGAGTAGGTATTTTGGAGGGGTATTGTAGCTTTTTCACCTATTATAGGAGCGACAAATTGTTGGTGCCTATAGCCGTAAAAAAGATAAATCCGCCTCTGACTATAACTAAGATAAGATATCTGATATTATTTAGATATAGTTGAAAAATATTGTTATTAAAGTAGAACATGTTGAGTGCAAAATTGTTTTTCAAATGAAACAAACCCATATACACAAATAGCACTAAAGACAATTCATAATAAAATCTAAAACTTTGCAAAATGTCTCAAAAAAAGTTTGTTGTTAGTATAGTGTGTACTTGAAACACATCTGTACCTTGGAAAGCATTGGGTGTTAGTGTAGCATGTGCTACGCTACACTAATACCAACATTGTGTTAAGAATTCCAGAAAAAAAGATGCAAATGCATCAAAATCTGAGTCCTAATATTCAATATTAAAATTACAAAATAAGAAGTATTAAATATAAAAAAGACAGTACATCTCTGTTTGATAGAAATTAGAAACTATGAATATGTTTAGGGTGTTATATTTTTATACCTTATTTGGAACTCCTGATGATTCTATGACAGCAGTGAGATGTTCAACCCCAGATGCATAGTTTCCGCGTAGTATTGAAAAAGTGGCGAGCAGATTTAACGCCAAGGTTCGACGAATTAAACTATTATCAGTCTTATTCAATTCTTCTTTACAAGCATCCTCAATTTGTTCATAGGTTTTATCTTTGAGACATTTTAATGCCAATTCTAAACCAGTACTAAATAAGTACAGTAAAAAATGTAAGTAGTAACACATGTTTTTATAAAAGTATAATACAAAAATTATCATAATTTATAATTTAAAACCAACTCACTTTACTTCTGATTTCATTAATGTTTGAGGAAATTCATCATTAAAAGGATCTTCACTGAATGACTTCAAATAATTTTCAATAAATATTTTAGTGGGCAAATTGAAAGCATTGTGTTTTACGTACTCTTCTAAGTTCTGCTTACCTAAATGTACATTTATATATTAATGTAAATATCGCATGTTTAAGCAAAGCCATTTTTAACAAATATTTTATATTTTTTGAGCGGTTGGTTTTTAAGTTATATCTTCTTAGTTATTACATAATTCAATCATATATTATTATAATTGGTGATAATTTATTTAAACAATATTGTATATGTATCTAAAGAACTAAGAAGATATCAGCTTATTTTTCTCTTCTTTCTGACCCATGTGTAACATAGCACAGATAACATTCACAATAATGATTACAATCATAAATCATAATAATTTCTAAAATTAGAGTGAAATGACCACTTATTATACTTTATTTTCAAAGTGAGATATGAGTATCTTAAAATTATCATACCTTGTTTTAAAATTAATAAAATATAATAAAAAGTCTATAAGATCTTCTAGATAATAATCTAACCTTAAATATTATTTAATTTTAGAAAATATTATGATTGTTATCATTATTCTGAACATAAAAGTTGCTATGTTGCACTAGGGTTAGAGAGAAACAAAAAAAAATGAACTGACGTCCACTTAATAACTAAATATTAATAAACAAAATTGTACCTAATAGTTATTTTTTAAACCATTTATTTGAATATGCCTAAAATTGTAAAACATTCTTATTTTTTATTATCTTATAATATTATAATCTTACCCAAACTTTTAATTACACCATCTGCAAACATTATATCTGTTTGGTTTTTAAACTCATCCAACATTACAACAGCTGTGATATCTTCTAAAGCTAGTTTATAATTTCCTAATTCTGAAAGAGCTCTAGCTCTTCGGGATAATGCTTTTTTGTAAGATGGTACTAAGGCTAAGGCTTTGTCGCAGTCAGCCACACAATTCTCATAATCGTTCTAAAAATAGATTGAAGAATTAATTTAAATTTGTTTGAAATAATTGTTAGTTGATAAATAATTTTCATTACCAATTTATTATAGGCAGCGGCTCGGTTTTGATACACAGTGGACAAAAGTCCTTTCTCAGACAGTGGACATATTGACAAGGCTTGTGTGTAAAACGTGATGGCAGAATCATAATTTTGTTTTGAAAACTCTGCATTCCCCTGCTTTTTAAATTCTTCAACTTGTTCAGAAGGAGTCTGTACAAATACATTCGAACAAAAATTAAATTTGTATCAACAATAATAATTAACAATCAACATAATTGTTCATACAATATTTTGAGTTATATGATTTAATATTTGTAACAAAAATGTAGGTAATAAGATAAATAGACTAACCGGTTTGTTAACTTTGACTGTATTGGAATCAATTCCGTTAGTCTTGAGTTGGTTTAGAGTGGCATTATTTCCGTCGATGTCCCGATTTTTGGCTGTTGGCTCATGAGGTAGCCGATTCTTATTATTCGATTTTGAGTAAAAATAATAAGTTGCTCCCAAGCCCACAGCGAAACACGGTACGCAGACGGCCAAACTGAACTTCCAGTTGGACAGAAAACTCAACGACGAATTTGTGGAATCGGACATGGCGATGTTATTATGACACAACTTCCAGCGGACACCACTCGAATTTTTTTACCACAACGAACACATGTTTGATGAATTAAAATTTATCAAGCAGCCACTGCCGTGCACACGGTTGTTGAAATTTTGGTAAAATTTTTATTTTCAAAAAATAATGGTACAAAAAATAAATATATAAATAAATAAAACAACAAAGGGCCAGGCAATATTCGAGTGTAAGTACCGCCGCGGCAAAAAAAAAAATTAATCGCGATTAGCGAAAACAATAAATCATTATGGAGACGAAAAATTGTTAGAGCCTTGTGTAGTTGTGTGGCAAGAGTACCGCTGCAGTAGTTGCCACTGCCCTTATCTGCTTATCAGCGGCGCGGAGCAATGATGTAAAGTTGATAGTGGAAACCTCACGTTCAATTTACGGACTACTTGAATCTCATTGGACGTGGATTCCATGGATATTGTATAAACAAGAAAATTTGGCGCCAAACATTAGCTATTTGAACATAGTGGATACTGGATACTCTTTAAACAGACACACTTAGAAAAAAAAACACATTTAACTTAGGGTTCCCAACCGAAGCGATGGCCGATGGGCTCAATGAGGAAAATTGTATACGTATTAGTTCCGTACCAATTCATGTTGAAAGGTTACTATACCTACTCCAATACAAATCTACACTCAAAGCTGGTGCGGTTACTTTTTAAATAACTTATTTCTAACTTAACTAGTTAGTCTTAATTCATATAGGAGTCCGAAAAACAAACAGATGCTATGTACACAGGCTCATAATCTCTAGCCCCGCCCCCCTAAAGTCAGAAAGTTTTACAATAAAAACTTCGTATTCCGAATCCCAATGATGAGTTCTTCATGATGGATTCGTAGTTTAGTATTGATATATTTATATATCATGTATATTATTACTTATTATTATAGCAAATACCGAGTCGACCGTAAGACTACGTACCTACATAATAGCCAATAGGTATATTAGGTACAGTAATTAATAATTGTAAACTCATTAAATTGTTGTACTCATATAGCACCATTAGACACTTAATAATATACATTTTTTATTAAATATGTTTAACAATTAAAACATAATATATTCATATAATATAACAATATAATAGGTATAACACTAATTTATTCTTGTCTATAATCCGTGCTCTTTGAACACGTTGGCAGCGATCACTATCTTCTGGATCTCAGACGTGCCCTCGTAAATCTCCGTTATCCTGGCGTCACGGTAATACCTCTCGGCCGGCATGTCTGAAACGTAACCCATGCCACCCAACACCTGTATGCACTGGTGCGCGTTGAACGTAGCGGCCTCAGACGCCGCCAACTTGGCCATGGCGGCTTCCTGAAAAGTGAAAATCGCCATATATTTTTTGCTACTCTTTGTGACTGAATAGGTATTATTATAATAAAACAATAGGTACATTACTTTCGTGTGTGACGCGTTAGAGTCTTTAAGATAAGCCGCACGCCACGTCAAAAGTCTAGCGCTTTCCACCCTCAACGCCATATCTGCGATTTTGTTCTGATGAAAAATATATAACATGCATAAACGTAGACATGCGTAGTTTACCGTCTTTCCGCGTCATCTTGACCACAGAGGACATAAAGTCGTGTGCATTATCCACCTAAAAACGCTGTGCACATACCTGTATAGATTGCAATTTGGCGATGGGCGCTCCGAACGAGATCCTTTTAGAAGCGTAATCAACAGCTAGTTCCAACGACGCTTGGGCGATACCACAACCTTGGGCGGCGATTCCTATACGGCCCGCGTCTAAAACCCATCAAAACCATAAGAAATGATTGCATACTCATATCAGTCATATCGATAATGATAATTCCAAATAGCTATAATTATTATAGATAGGTACCACACAGCAGCATATTATTTTCAACGTTTATATTTCATACTGACCCAAGTTCTATTAGGCATTTCGATCTATTATATTATAATACTAACCTAAAGTTATCATCGCGTAATTGAAACCCTTTCCCAGGTCGCCTAAGACATTTTCTTCGGGCACGGGGCAGTCTTCGAGTACCAAATTACACGTCGACGACCCTCGTATACCCAATTTGTCTTCTTTTTTCCCCACGAATAACCCTGAAAAAATATATATAAACACATACAGATACGAGATAAATAATATAATATGAGATACTATAGTATACTATTATAATTTATTATGCATAACAGTGTCAACCAGTGGCGAAGCGTCATAGGAGACAAAGAGACAACGTCTCCCCACTTAGAAATTAGAACACGGGACAAACAAATAATTATTTTGTTTTATTTAATATTAGAAAATGTGAATTTTATTTTATATTATAAAATATATTATGTATATGTTTCAGTATTGTTAAAATCGGTTTTTCGTTGTAGTGTTGTACAGTTATGGATTTCTTAAAATAGATTAGAAGCGCGCGATACGGCCGTGCGTACGAGCTGGCGATACGGGTCATTCCAAATATGGTATTATATCTAAGAGACGTTGCGACGCAACGTCTCACAAATATGGGCACGCGGGTACAGGGGATTGTCAATCAGAGTGGGGTTTACTATGTACGCTATGAGACATGTCTCGCCGTTCGTAATTACCTCAATCCTTAATATTTATTATTTAATACGTTGCCGTTGCGATTGTCACACTCACGCCGCGCCATCGTAAACTTGTAGTGTTTTATTTTATTGTCATAATGGCTGACGATTTAATTAATGAAATTTTGAACGATGGAGTTAACAACTATTCGTACGAAAAAAAATTTGAACTAAAAAATAAAAAACCGTGTCCCTTATTGAATTTAATGACAGCTGACGGAAAAACAACTAGAAAATTTCAATTCGTGTGGTATTCAAAATATATAAATTAACGTAAATTTGTTTTTAACTAGGTATTCATATCAATGACTTAATGCGAGTTGCATATATTATGTTTATGTACAATATATTATGTTATATTAAATATTAATTAATATTATCTTTAGTATATATTTTAAGTTTTTAAATATAATTTAATTTTGTTTTTAGTTTTTGAACATTTATTTTTTACCTTATAAGTTATAGATAATGTCCATAATTGCCGGGCTCAAGCACGAAAAAAAAGGGGGGGAGTCTAGGCATATTAGTGCCATTTTTTTTCAGTGTCTCCCCGACCAAAAACCTCAAGCCTCGCTACTGGTGTCAACACATACATATTATAATATTATTGCTATTATCATTTAATTACCTGGAAAATCTTTTTTCAACAAAAAGCAACTGATACCCTTATGTTTTTTTGATTTATCGGTAGATGCGAATAGGACTAATGCTTTGGATTCAAAACCATTCGTTGTCCACGATTTCGTTCCGTTGATTATATATTTAGAACCATTTTTCGTAGCTTTTGTTGCCACGGCACTAGCGTCACTTCCCAGGCCTTTAACATTTTAATGAAATATTGTTTTGTAATGGTCTCAAAATATGATTAAAAAAAAAAAAAAATACTTCTAAAAAGTTAAATTTTCGAGAAAATAAGTGTTAATTTCAAAAAGAATCGCCCAATATTTTCGTTACTATTTATTGTATTTAATATTTTTTTTGTAGCAATAATCTGTTTTACTGTACTATATTACGTACCTGGCTCGCTCAAAGAAAATGAACCTATTTGCTTCCCATCAGTAAATGGTCGTAGGAATTCTTCTTTCTGTTTGTCGTTACCGAAATTGTTTATAGCATTGACGTAAATGTTGTGTACGGCCATAATAGTCCCAGCCGAAGCACAGCATCTGGAAATATAAATGGAAAATTTTATATTTAGACAATTTGCTGGTATGTAGTTCTTGGTTAAACGCGGGGATTTTATTATTTTTGAATTGTCATCAAAGGTTTGTTTTTACCTAGAAATTTGTTCCGCAGCAATAGCATAAGATAAATAATCAAGACCCGTCCCTCCAACATTTTCTGGAATACAAACAGCCATAAGGCCTAATTCACCCATTTCTTCAATCTATATAAAGAACGAAAACATTTCTTGTCCAATAAACCATTACAAATAAAACACTTATTTTGTTTTTACATAAAAATGATTATTTTAAAATATTAATACTATAATTATTATTAAATGCTGCTACAAGTCAAATAATTAAACAAAATTAATAAAAGAACCTAATATTTCTATGTTTTTAAAAGACAAAAATCTTATTTGGCTTATAGTTTGCTCCAATAATAATATTAAAATGTACACTTTAGTTTAAGTACCAACCTGTTTTTTAGGGAACAACTTTTCACGATCAGTTTTTGCAGCTATAGGTTTAAGTTCTCCTTCAGCAAAGTCCCTGCATGTTTTGTACAACAATTGATGTGTTTCTGAGAGAGACGCTAATGATGCTATTCCTTTTTTTTCGTGGTTTTTTGAAATCCATTTAAGTATGGCATTAGGGCACAATTTATTACTTATTCCTAAAAAAATAACTTATTAAACAGGATAAAAGAATTTAGGTAATAATGTATTCTAGTTATTATACACAATATATTGTTCAATATTATTTAAATAATAATAAATTACCATAATATATTAGTACATTACAGTAAAACTTTTCTTAACAGATAGCTGTGTAAAGAGGACACTCCTCTTAAACGGATAAAATGATAATGGCCCCACAAAAAAAAGATATTACGAGGAAGTCCTGACTTTAAAGGACACTTTTGATGGTCCTGTAACTATCTGTCCGTTATAAACTGATTTCATTACATAGCGTATATAATATACGGTATATTATATGTATAATATCAAATAATTATACAGGACAGTTAAATATAAAAATATGTATACTTATACAATTATACAAATCAATTATACTTTATTGATTGACAATTTAATACACCCTGGACCCTGGTAACTCCAATTACCAAAAATAATAAATTTTCAGAACTTTTTGACGAACAATGCTCAAATACAATATGAGACATGAGTACTATTCGGGGTTCGTAATTTGCCTTAAATATTAGTATTAATATTGAAACTAATTATTATTTTAAAATGTTTATTCAAGGTTATATAGTTAGATTAGGTTAGATAGGTATAGATACCTATATATTTAAAGATATAATTTAGTGTTTTTATGAGCACTTACATTTTAAAAATGTCATACAATTCATATAAACATATCAACAATATATTATAATACACCGAGATATGCTATAATACTTAATAGGTATGGAATATACTAACAAACCGACTGGTTAAGTTAGATTATATGGATGTAATAAATACCCTGAGATTTGAAAATTATATTATGAAACTTAATAGATACCTTATTAGCTTATTATATGTATATTATAATTTAAAAGTTTAAAACGTCGGAACTTTGAAATTAATTTGCTGATATATTATCTACTCTTTATACATTATTACATTAATATCAATAAATATTTTATTATTTTTAAAACTTAATAAGGACGTCTGGACGTTTAAAGACTTTATCTAAAATTAAAATAAAAATCTAAAATATGCAATAAATAATCAGTCAGCATTCGAAGTTCTTCAATTTCTATATAGTTAATGGTTAAATAATACCGTAGTAATTTTTTCTATGAATCATAAAAAATCATAACAACTCCATAGAGTTCGCACTTTTTAAAAAAGTTATACAAAAAAGTACGGTATAAAATAAAATAACAATGTTTAATCAGTGTGAATGCTTATAAATGTATATGTAATGAAATAAATTGATTTTATATTATAATTTGTTAACACTGCAGGTATTTATTTACAAAAATCAACTTGCAACATGCAGTGTTACGCATTTTGAAATCGATATAGAATATGAATACATATATTATAATATACACACAGAAGAAGAAAAAAAAATTTAAGTTTAAATAATAGATTTCACCGCAAACGATATGACACACATACATATTATATAAAATCCATAGATCGATAGGTACATAATATATATGTTTCAATTGATCACGTGTAACTATATCCGGGATTTTTGATTTCGTAAAGATGAAGACGCGCAGGTATTATAGATACAACCACTAAGTGGACTTTTCAATTTTTCATACACTTGTCATATGTATAAACATTGTACTCATTGCTGAGCGTGTGGTTTCGCACGTCACCTAGTTACCTTAAAATTTCGTTTTTTCGATAACACGCGATCCCGGCGAGCCGTTAGTTGTGTATGATACAGCGTTTATCGCTCAACCCATTCGATATTCTTAAATCAGTCGGTCATCGTACGTTACAAGTTGTAGCAATCGCAATGGACAACAACATAAATGGAGACGTCGAAGACAATGGAAGCGATCTTCTTGCAGATGAGTTGGCCAAACTTCAACGACAGTACATGCTCATGGAGAGCAACAAAAAAGCGTATACCGAAGAAATGGGCAGTCATTTGGCCAAACAGAAGTAAGTCTAATAAAAACGACAAATCAAAAATAGGTGTACTTTATACCTACATTATATACATTATACATATTTATTTTACTATTATAATATGTATAATTTAGAAATAATTGTATTATAATGATTATACTATAGTTCTATTATAGACTATAGTTGATGAATTTTGTGAAATATTTTAAAAATATTGAGTAGAATATTAATTACAACAATGTAGGTATAGCTTATAAGTTATAATTGCCTATAAGATATCACACAATTGTTAAAATAAATGAAATTTTTATGATTTGCTCTCATCAGTCTCATCCTTAATAAGAGTGCGCAACACCCGTATTTGTTGTCTCGCAGTCTTACATACCTACCAAATTTACGCTCAGCTAACCTAACCTATTATGATGGTACTTAATGGTAAGAACATTATCTGTGTTTTATGGAAGTATTTTTACGATAATTCAGTTTTTAAGTGAGTTATGAGCATTTTTATTTTACAATGTATACACGCATGCCGGCGTACCTCACTTAAAAACTGAATTATTGTAAAAATACTTCCAACAAAACACAGATAATGTTCTTACCACCATGTATTCCAATTTCCAACTGTGTTCAAACTATTACAACACAGGTACTAAAATAATAATATATTATATTTATAATATTATTATTTATTAATTATTATTTATTGCCTATATTCAGTAGTGGTAATAATTAAAACGACATATTATGTTATAAAAAAATAGTAAAATGTAAACTTCTAACAATTTCTTGGCCTAAAATAGTTTGTACCTTAATAGATAATAAAAATTGGGTCTACAGTCATTAGATGCAGGAAAATCAAATCAAAATTTGAAAAACCGTTCCAAAAACCAAAAATGAACATTTTTAAAAATGGTTCTTGAAACCGAAAAATTTTAAAAACCTTCTTTAAAACCGAAACAAAACCAAAAAAATTGAAAAACTAATCTTAAAATCTACATCAAAACCAAAAACTGTAGAAAACCGTTCTCAAAAACCGAATCCGGAACCGTTAAAATTTGAAACGGTTTCGATCACTGGTATAAAAATGTATAGATATTATAGACATAATTAAAAAAAAGGTCTACGAAAATATTTCGCATGCGAATCTACAATGTATTAATATTGTATATATATATATATATATACAATATATATATATGATTCAATAGTAAATTGAGTTTGAGACCGCGGCTTTACACATTGTTTGTAAAATTATGGGTGTACACTAAAAACTGTATGTAAAACGTTACAGAAAAATTATCAGCAGTTTGGAACAAGAAAAAGTAAATCTGGTAGAGTACTTGAATATGGGAAAAAACAAACGCAAGGAAACCAATGACTTGCGTTTAAAAGAATGTTTAGTCGAAAAATGGAACGAATACTTGTGCGCCAACGATGAAATGGCAGACCAAAAAAAGTGCCACGACGACATCGAAAAGGAGATATTGAAAATACAAAACGAACTCGACCTAGTATTTAGACAGAGAGAACCTTCGGCGGGAAAATCGAAAAACAAAGTCAAATGCGATCTACAAAAACACGAAGAACTACTAGAGAACAAACTGCACGTGGTAAGTCTTTCATATATTTATAGCTTATAGGTAGGTTATTCAATATAGCGTACACGAAACGCCATCGATTGTGAGACAAAACAAATTTTAGAAAACCGTCAAGTTCAATAAGGTTTTGACAGAGAATGCCCGTTTGAGAAACGAAATTGACAATTTGCTTGTGCAACGGTCGCAGTTCAACGAAGCGTACAAGGCTCTGACGGCGCGTTTGGACGACAGTAAACAGATAATGATGGACCTAATAGAACAGGCTACAACAGCGTACGAACAAAGGTGGGTAATAATAATATAATATGGGTGGGAGTAGGTCGTTCTATCAAAACTTTCTTCTGAAGTGAAGATAGTATTATTATCTTATAATATATTTACATATGATGGTTTAATAATATATCTAGTATAGGTATACTAATATTATATAATAAGTATTTGTGTGTTTTTCAGGGAAGATGCTCAAAGCCGATTGATCAATATGAGTGACGAAGATAAACAACAGATTGCTCTCCACAAAGCCGAAGTCAAAGAGTTGCAGAGGCAATACGACCGTGATCTAAAACTTCAAGATTTCTTGTCCATTAAAGGTACACTTACGCGCCTATACGTTATAATAAATAATATTAAATGCTACCTTTATATTATCAAAGATGGGTACCTAAATTAGTGAAAATAATTAACTCGAGTTAAGTTAAGTAAGAGGACACATATGATCTCTAAGTTAAAAGTCAACAATTAACAAATTATAAATTTAACTCGATAATCTAAAAGTATTAAAATGGGAAAAAATATTAACTTAACTCAGTTCTAAAAAAGTTTATCTATTTTATTTTATTTTTGGTATGTAATTCAGCAATTTCAGAATATTGCTCTTCGAAAAATTACTAATGCTCCACCCTTTGTTTCGAATTACACTATTCATAATGACCTGTCAATAAAAACTGTGACAGAAGAAGCTAAACGTTTCTACAAAATCTTTCACGCCCGGCTGCAAACACACACCGTAACCCACTCATTAAAAACCTATCCGTCCAAACATTACCTGGCAACCCCAGGCGCCGATTAAAAAGGAGATGGTGCCGTGATTTGTTAGGGAACTAATATCAATTAAAAAAAAATTATAAAAAAAAAAAAAAAAAAATCAAAAAAAAAAAATCAGTATATATAAATATAGCTAGTTTCATACAACCTCCAGTTAAGTGCCATTAGTGGGTGGCTTCTTACTCAAGTACTCATGTATTATATTTTTAACCCTTATCAAATATGCTAATTGTGCAAAATTGTACAGATTGTATATATATTGTGTAAAATAAAAAAAAAAAAAAATTTTTGGTATGTAAACAAAATAAAAAGTTTATGTGTACCTATATCTATCTAGTTTAGATATATCAACATCCAAAATTATTTTATTAAGAAAAGGAGCGGATATTTTTGTATTATTATAGTAGGTATTGGATTATTTTAATTTTAAATTAATATTTATTATTAAAGTATAAACTAAAAATTTCAAAATGTTCTTAATTTGATGGATTATTTTATGGCCGTAAAATATTTTTTGGAACTGTTATTTTAATTTACCAAATAGTTGTACCAGTTTTTATTTTTCAAGCATCTCAATTGTTATAATTAAGTCAATTAGAATAAGTATTATATTATAATTTATAGATATTCGCAAGGTTGATTGGCAAAATAATATAAGTCTTATGTCTGAATATCTGAGTATATAGGTATATATACATTATAACTTTTTTCAAAAAATCTCATTGAAGCACATACAATTGTGAGTTACTATACTTAATGTTTTTGAGGATCCTATAAAAAACATCTAACAAAATACAACCCATTATAAGCGATACAGGTGTCCCATACATGATTTCTAGGGAATCAATAATGATTAACTAGCAGCTTAAAATAACAAAACAACTTGATATATAATACACGTTTGTAATTAATATCATAAAATAGTATTATTTATTTAATATAAAATAAGTATTCCTTTCAAAATTTCAAAAATGTTAACCCTGTTTTCCTAGTCCAACCGCTCCTTTTTTTGTGGTGGCCTAGAAGATGATTACGATTTAATCGCAGAGATATGCGCCACATTATGAAGATTTTTGTAAAATAGGACAACATCGCGTGCTCATGGATTTCGAACGTAAAGAAGAAGAAAAGAAACAAAATGAATTGGGTAATCGAAAGGAACAAGCAGAGAAATGGATAGACTTGATGGGATGGCTGCAGATGTACGTAGGCGAGAGTAATATCGATAAGATTGTGGATCTGTTCGTCCGACAGGAAGAGGAGAACTTCGCGTTGTTTACGTACATCAACGAGCTAAACAGCGAGGTATTTAATATTTATATTATACATAAATTATTAATATGCTCTCTTTTGGTGTTCGGTCGTCAGTAAATTTTTGTTTATAATATCGCGTATAGCATATATTAGAAAATTATCATGCGTTATAGTCCCGGTACCAATTAGAAACTAAATACTAATGGAAAAACAAAAATAATTGATAGATGTATGTTTATCACAATAATATATTTATATATGAATAATGTGTGATGTAACTCACTGAATAAGCATCGATTTATGTACATATTTATCATGCTATAGCTGAACCTAAATTCCCAATTCACCCAAAGAAAATTTAATAATTAATATAAAATACTAAGTTATATCGGTGTATTTCGGTTTTAGCAGTGTATGAGGTACAGATATTATATAGATAGCTCTTGGTTTAAAGTAATCTCTAAACGTTTATGATATCTCTAACTCTAAGAACAATATCTGAAATTTTCGTCAAAATCTGTCGAGCATATAGTTTTTGGGCAATTGAGTCTACACTTCTACAGGCAACAAACTTAGAAGAATCATTTTATAAATAAACTCATATTTGTTTTAAAATATAATTAGTTAATTCAAGGCACGTTGAAAATAACGTTATCTATATCGTGATTCGAAATTATAAACACGATGATTTTATATTTTTACCTTTTATAGTAACTCAAAATATTCAATAGATTCAGTAACGTATTTAAAAATTTTCGCGACATCAGCAAATAATAAAATTATGTTATAATCAGCAATATAAAAACCCGTATCATTTAAAAATAAGTTAAATAAGAGTGGAGAAATGTGATCACCTATAAGGGAACTCCATAAGTGACCGCGATATAGGATATGATGTAAAGTTTTTAAGTTATATAATGAAATATTCTATAAATGGCACATGTACTGTTCGTCTCAGGTGGACGACTTGCAGAAAGAAGTTGTGGTGCTAAAGGACCGAGTGCAAGAGCAGCGGGCCATTAACGAGTCAAGAGCATCAAAACAAGAGGAAAACATGAACGGGCTAAGGACCCACTTACAGCAGCTCACCGACGACGCGGACAAAGAAGACAATCAAATAAAAACCGTACATACTGAGTTGTCCAAACTTTTGGAATCCGTCGAGAAACTTTTTCTGTCCGTCCACTGCGACCTTTCTCCAATGTACAAAATATTAGGTAAGACTCGTAAAGTCATTACTGATTAGGTTTTAGTGATGTTGGAAAAAAAATCTTATCAATTTTATAAAATTATGCATACTGTCTAATTGTGATAGTATAACAACGATTTTATTTGATATATAAACGTGTGGTTGGAGGTGGCTAAGATGGGTATAATGAAGAGATTAAAGATATGTTGAAACTACCTATACTGAACACATTCATAAATTGAAAAACAATTTTTAATTTGCTTGTTTATGGTCAGCTAACAGTACTAGAACCTATTTAGAACAGTTATAGAACATACAAAAGACAAAACTTCAACAGCGGATGAATGCTGGTAAAAATAAGGGTGGCAATGATGAATGCTGCTTAATGCGCTTATGTTATAAGAGAATTTAAATTTCCGTGGCTTAAACAGCTGTTAAATTTGACCAATCACGTATGAGTTCTAACTATAATAATTTTGATATATTTGATGGTGTGAACCATTTTTCAAACAAATATTTGAAGTTTGATGTACGTCAAATATTTGATAAATAATTTGATCGTGTGAACGGGGCTTTATACAATTATTACCAAATGGATAACGGTTTAAATTTAAAAGTATATTATTATACTAGTTGTTGGACACCTAATATATTATATACGATCAACCTTGAACTCTGAATATTTATAATTCGGTATGTATTTATTAATCGAATAAAAATACATCTGCCGTCCAATAATAAACATTAGGTATACATACACGCGACACGTCTACCAAAAGATTTAAATAGTAAGAAAAAAAATACTCACTAGTTGTAGAAAACATAACTACGTATATTTTCAGTACGGATTTTCGAGCATAAAGGAATACTAAGTTAAACGTGCACTCAAACAATCACAATTCGGTTATGATATAAACTGATACTATAACGCGTAACTTATTATTGCCGATCGGTATAATTTAATAAAGTTCTCTAGCTGTTGTGATTGGGTTAAAGACACATACAAATTTATGAAGGTCAATCTCGCTGTCAGTTATGCATATATATGTGTGTGTGTGTGTGTGTGTGTGTATATACATATTATATCTACGTGTATAATATAATATTTATAAATTGATTAAAGTAGATCCATTATTCTAATTGGCTACTGTATACGCAGGTTGCAGGTATATACCGTTCGTTCATTTCGCCGTTCACTATTACGACTGATTAATGATTGATTACCATACAGGTATGATGTATTACTATATCACGGTCAAATAAACTGGTGTAATGGAAAATATTGTTGTATTATTTTGAATAATATGATCTATTAGATAGGTACGCACGAAACACAGAGTAACATATATTTGTCCACGTTCATAGAAACCGCGTATATTCGGTTAACTCCGAAAAATATTATTTATTGTAAATAATAGGTATTCGACTACTATCTAGATAACGATTTGAACTTTGAGCCGATGAAATATATTGTCCTTCAAAAAAAAGTCTTTTACATATAATGTTATATCATAAAAGTATGATATTTATTGTGCACAAATATAATATTATTATTGTTGTTGTTGTAACTTTGTAAGAGTATCCGTAAAATTTAAATCCATAACCAAGTTCAAGTGAATCAATTATAATAACTGCGACATAAACCTGTCATATTATTATGAGAGAAAAAGCGCTCTTAAATCCCGATTATTTATAATTTTATAGTTTTGACAAATCTTCTGACACGATGCGAATAGTCTGATTTTATTTTGAGTATATTTTTAAATTACAACTCGTCCATACTGTTGTACTTATAATATAGTAGGCAACCTGCAAAGACTAATAGGTATTGAGTAATGCTTGACTATAGGTACTAATAAGTAATAACCCAAATAGTGTTTACAATACATTAAAATATGATTAAGAGAACTGAGAAAGGATATGCGTAATGAAATTTATGTTTTAATAATTAGTTATGTATGAATATAATATAGCCATATGATATGAGTATATTATATTATACTGTATATACATAGTCGTATTTTAATGACCTACTAAAACATGCACCCATTAAATTATTTTGCATACGATCATCAGTTGTTGTTTTCTACGACCGACAAATGTTGAATGTTTATTGTTTCGGTAATCAGTTTATTATTAGATAATTGTTATATTATCGCATTTTTAGATGTTTTATAATAATATGCATTAGTACCTATTGCCGAATTAGATATTACACCACAGGCTATAAGTAACGATAAAAAATTGTTTTATCTTTTAACGTCATGTAAAAGTTGACCTACAAGCTATTTTTTGTCCACAGCTATTAAATCACAATTAATTTAGAGCTGACGAAGCTGATGGCATGCATATTAATTACCTATACTTATGTATTAAAGTTCTTAAAGCCAATACGGCAAAAACATTTGTGTTAACATTTGAAAAACAAATATTCCATGAGTATTCTTTATCCTGCATAAATAGAATATTGCTTATTTACATCACTTTAATATGTGGTACCCACTACCCAGTGACGTGTAATACATGTGTGCAATGTGTGCAAATGCCACAGGCCCTCGGCTTGAGGGGGCCCATTATTGTTCAACGTTCCACAAACATTTTTTATTTGTATGACGTAATTTCATCTTATTTCTTATGTAATTGAAATTTTAATAAAAATGGAAATTACCTTGTGGATTTGCATACGATTTTAGAATTTTAGAATAAAAATTCTTACTTTAAATTTGAATTTATATATCTATACCTAATACCTATATTATTTAATAAAAAAACGAAGGGGGGCCGTTTTTAGTTTTGCACACATCAGGCCCATCTTCGGGATAAAAATTACAATATCAATAAAATTAAAACGTAAAATTGACAAAGGAAAAAATTATATGACATCATAAAAATTAATTTATAAATAACAGATTATATAGTTAGTAGTTACCTATATAAATTATTAAGTAAAATTAGAGCACTAATTTTGAAGAAATAACGAGACATACAAACAAAATTTAGTGAGGTGGAAATAATATTGGCTTGTAAAAGAGCTCTAGGGAGGAATGAATTTGTATCAATGTTTGTATTATTAATATTATAAATACATTATACCTTTCGTCCATAATCATTACTTAATTATTCATTGATATATATGATAAAAGTTATGCATAACTGAGCCCTAATTATGTTGGGGTTCGGGAATGTAGCTTCCTTCCTATGGTTTTATGTAAAATATTGTTTAAAATTAAAATGTGAAATAGATAACATTTTAAATAAAACATATTTCAATTTTTTTGCAACCAGAAATAAACCTATTAACTAGTAACTTAAATACCTTAACGTTTCCCGATAATTCTCACCGTCAAGTCATTTGAAACAGAGGTGATGCAGAGATCTCTTGAATTTATTTGTTCAATTTTCTTTTCTTCTAGTTCTATCCTCTCTCCTTTTTAATATTTTCTCCACTGTTTTTTTCTCATTCACCCTTCAGACAAATATTTACAAGAAGGCGACATCTTATTCAGGCAAACCATAGATTCTGCCTGTCTTCACATATATTTATTGTTTGTTATACTAAGCACTAAACATTAAAAATTATATATTATACTATGTCTTATAAAAATAAATAATACTAGAAACAAAAATTAAATTTAATTAGTTTTCTTAAGTACCTATATAATATAGATAGTGCATCAACGAAGTCAGTAGTTTCATCTTTATACACATGTTGAATAGAAATCTAATAGGAATTATGTGTTGAAAGGTATAAATAATAATTATATTACATTTAAATGAAAGACATTTTCAGAAATGTGAATTTGAATCTTGTCTACCTTATAAATCTGGTTAATGTTTTTAAAACAAAAATAGTATCAACCGTTTATAATTTATTAATTTACATATTATGTACTAAATATATTTCAGGAGACGACATTCGGGCGAACGTGTATAACATGACTTTTTATGTAGATTTGATTGAAACAAAGGTGTCAGATGTTGTTAAAAGCATGAACAATTTGGAGCCAATATAATGATAAGACATAAGTTATTATAACTAAATCGAATTATGACATCGGAGATAACCATTAATAAGTACTTGCAGGTATCAGGTATTCAGGTGTAATATATGTGTTCATTTTTTTAGATAAATAACAATTTAATACGATTTGTAAAAATAATATGAACATGGACAGTTAAATTTTTATTATTTTTATTGCAAATTTTTCTTTTTTTTTATTTATTAATGAACTTAATCATTGATCACTATAAGACCATTAGCATTCTATAGGACGTTACGATTGGTTGAGGTATACGTGTATGTGGAGCGAGGATTTGTCACTAAAACCCAAATAGTCATTATCTGGGGATTAGCGAGTAGCGACGCAGGCCAATGCTTAACAGGATACAGGACACGTTGTAGTGACTGACGAGTGATGCCAACCATCTATTACGAATTAATAACCTAGCTGTTTGAATTATTCTATAATTATTTTCAAATTTTCAATTATTAAAATGCATTTAAAACATTATATATAAAGTATTATTTATTTTTGCAATTATTGTGTAAAATGTATATTATCGTTCTATTTTAATATTTTAATAGTTTTATACTCAGTCTAATCTGCAATAGTAAACATATTACATATACATATATTTATAATGCAAACGATAATAAATAATAGTATAGTACTATAGTTAAAATTTAAAGTATATCTATCTATTTACTATAATACACATACATATAGTTAGAATTTTAAATTATATTTTACTTAAGTATAGCACTATGTGCCTTTTTACCTATAATATTGAATATTGTATATTGTAAATAAAAATAATTGTATTAATTGTAACAAAATATAAAAATTGAAAATGTTTTTCATATTATGTTGTATGTAAATATAATTATTCCTATTGACTATTGTTATATAACATATATATATTATATACATTTGTTGTACTGATAAAGTGATAATAAAGGTTAAAAAGTAATTATTCTCTTCCTCCTGCGTCTAATAATATGATATTATATCCAATTTTATATCAGCTTTATTGTAAATTTTTAAAATAAAGGTAATTTGTCTCGACATATTTATGTATAGACTATAGGCCTTTCTTTCATAAGAAGAGTGCAATTTCAAGTCTATTTTTTGTATAAGATTTTTCAAAAAATATCATGAAAATTGAATAATTCACGTATATGATGTATTATAAAACAACTAATTCGTATACCACTACTTGATATTTTTTATCGAGAAAAACTTATAAATCATAAATATGTTTTTGTTAATAACTAATAAGTAACTATAACAACAAAACTTTACACAAAATCGGTCAGAAACAAAAAATATAAATCCAGTATTCCAGTCCAAAAACATATCTATATCTTAAAAAAATTGTTCAAGAAATCTCTCGTTGCAGAAGGTGTGACAATCTATAAAACCTAAACTAAAATTGATAAATTGTCATCTTACTTATACTAAAATGTATATAATTACAGAATTTATTCAGTTCTATTTTCGGACAAATCATATATGTACGCCATAAGAAAAAATTACCATAGGACCAAAATGAAAAATTGTATCACTACTGGTCTAAATAATAATCAAAAAAATTTAACCACTATTCAACCATTCTGCAGTTGATTTGTAGTAATTGTCACTAAACCGATTTCATATATTGTATATATATTCACAAATCTATTGAAGCCTAATAAAATATTGGCATGTAAGATAACGTTATTTATTCAATTATTATACCTACAACGTTTTAAATGCATTTGCGCGCATATGTACATGCACTTTAAATTAAAATATTTTTTTATCCACGAGCATGAGAAACCATCAAGAATCATGTTCATACACACTATAGTATATAATATACTCGTATTATAAACTAACATTAATATATTAACATATATTATTATTAATACTTAATAATATACATGTTTTGGCTGAACAACAACTAAAAAGTGTTATATAATATTATAATAATAATACGAAAATTGTAGTGTTCCAACAACACTCTCTTGTATAGTTATAATTGATATATTATATTATATTACGATTGCGCAATTTTCTTTTTTTGACCCGACTAATTACACCACGATTGCGCAAAAGATTTGTAGGGTGGTAAACTCTCCCGATGGTAAACTCTCCCATAGTCCCGTGTTAATAATATTATGTTTACCTGAAGTAAATGTGTAAGCTCTCCCGGGTCAAAATTATGTTTACCTAAAGTAAATGTGTAAACTTTCCCTGGTTAACTTTATATTTACCTGTAGGAAGTATGTAAACTCTTCCGAGTTGTTTTAAATGTTAAAACATTTTTTTTAGAAAAAAAAAATAGATTCCCTAATTTTTTTAAAATCTGTATGTTCTTATTATCAAAAACAATGATTTTAATATTTTTACGTATATTTTGTATTTATAACTTATATATCATTATTATTATTATTATTATTATTGACTGTTTTTAAAAGAAACTTAAATGTATATTAGATTTTTGAAATTTTATTTTTTATTGTATTTTGACTATATTATAGCTCATAGCAGCTAAAGATATTAATTTATATTGTTATTATAAATGGTTGACTATTTTTAAACGCAACTTAAATGTATATTAAATTTATTTTAAGATTTTTATTAGACCTGGAAGAGTTTACATGTTTCCATCAGGTAGTACAGGAATAGACCCGGGAGAGTTTACATATTTCCGTTAGGTAGTACAGGAATAGACCCGGGAGAGTTTACACGTTTCCGTTAGGTAGTACTACTAGTATAACTGGAGTAGACCCGGGAGAGTTTACCATTGGGAGATTTTACCATCGGGAGAGTTTACAATCGCCCGATTTGTAACACGATTGCGCACCGATCCTTTTTTACCTGTTAAAATCACAACACCATTGCGCAACAAATGATATGTATATATATTAAATAATATAGTACCATATATACTATATACCATACTACCATAGTATAATATATGTTATGTATAATAATTCATGTAAAACATTATATAATCAATCAAATTAAAAATAAATAAATAATTCACAATTTTTCCTTCCCAATTATTGCAGGCTTAGGACTGTCAACAAATTATCATCGTTGGCTTGGTTAAAAATTGTTTTTCCTAAATTACATAACGTATGCTAAATGTATATACAGACATAGTCAATATTTTTTTTGTTCATATAAAAAT
Organism: Diuraphis noxia; assembly: GCF_037042655.1. Lineage (NCBI taxonomy): Eukaryota > Metazoa > Arthropoda > Insecta > Hemiptera > Aphididae > Diuraphis > Diuraphis noxia. Next base: position 16,558,111 of record NW_028301714.1, on the reverse strand, counting down.
AATCCGTTATAAATTTAATAATAAGAGTATAATAATAATAATAATAAGATTTTAAAAATGACATTTGGTGACTAGAACAAAAACGTGGTCCCATTGATTGCAAATAGTCATTCATTGATATTTTGTTATTTTTAAATTTTTCCCAAGTATCCATTATAAATTTAATATTGTTTTGTTGCTCTTTTCGTAGTTTATTATTTTCATTACGTTTAATACTATTTATTTTTAAATAGGTTTCTATTTGAATACCTTATAATATGTTTATTACTTGGAAAGTATAGATGAATGCGAGGTGTAAAACTTCGAATTATAGTGCATATGAAAAGATTCTGGACCATTAGTTGTTCTAGCTTCTTTGGATGGGTTATCTACCCATAAAGTTGGTGGAAATTGTGCATCGGTTTCTATATAGTTTTTAAGTAAATAATCGGTAAATCCAAAATTAGACATAGGAGCATTTTCAATTAAATATAAAAAAGCATTCTCTACTAAATTGGTTGGTAAAAATCCTGAAGCAAAAATTTTTTTTAGCCAAACACCCAATTCCGAAATTCATTTATATTCATTTAGATTTAGTAGATGACTATCTTTTTGAATATGTCTAAACCAAGCTTGATTTAAATGAAACCATACATGCCAGAATTCTGCAGTTCAGGAAAATTTCTTTAACAGTGTTATGTGTACTTTTTTCAAAATTGAAATGAAAAGTTGATTGAGCTAATGATAGTTAATAATATTGGGCATTGACTTTAATATAATTTATAATACATAAGGAAAATTGGAAATTAATTATTTATTTTTAATTAAATTGATTAATTATTTTATGTTCCACATAAATTATTATACATACTACATAGCATATACTATGGTACTATATTATTTAATATATACACATATCATTTGGTGCGCAATGGTGATGTGATTTTAACAGGTTAAAAAGGATCGGGGCGCAATCATATTACACATTTTTTGAGCAATCGTGGTATAATTAGTCGGGTCAAAAAAAGAAAAATTGCGCATTTGTGTTGTAACCAGCCTGCTGTTAGACCATACCAATCGTAGAGTATAAAATATTTAATAAATAATATTCATCATTTGCTGTATAACATTTACATAATACATCATTTATTAATCGCAAATATATCAGTTTCTCTGAATCTCCCTTTTGTTGGTTTTTTCTTTGATTTTCTCAGCCATGTTCAATACTTTGGTCAACTGTTGGTATTCTTCGGCAATGAATGCCAATTGAGTTTGTATGTCCGGTATTTTGTTGGGCACAGATTTTTTTACACGCCGACACATTTGCTTGTAGATATTCCACACAGATGCGGCCACCTGTAACATAACATAAACACTCAACACTCATGGCGATACCGATAAAATTCGCACCTAGCGGATATATTAGATATCATATTATTTTAAAACGATTTTAAATATTCATATTGATTACCAAATCACCCTCGATTTTCTTTTCTTTGGCCACGTTTTCAATCTTGCGATAAGCCAAGTCGGTCTTGATCATCTCGTCTTTTAGTTTTCCCAACGATTCCACGACATCAGCCATTTCGACAGACACGTGTTCAGCCTCTTCGCTTGTTTCCTGCAGTAAATTTAATAATATAATATTGTAGGAAAAAACAATATTTATGTTTATTTGTATATATAAGAATTGTATCAATGTATGCCGTTAATATGTGTTAGTATGATGTGTTGTACTTGGTAATAAATTATGCATGTATACATTATTATAAGTTTCCTTTTTTTTTTAAAAAATCAAGCACTGGTTATACCTTATACCTTTGAACGTCTAAAAATGTCCATTGTCAATCGTTTCAAATCCGCAGTCTTCTTTTCGTGTTTTTGCGCCAACTCCTTCCGTATATTGGTCAAGTTTTCATATCTCTTTATAACTTCATCTATGTTTCTAAACTCTTTCGACTCCTCCACTACTTTTTCGAGAAAATCCTAAAAAATAAAATTAAAAAAATGTAAGTATAGGTATATACCTACAGACTACAATAAAGTTGTGGCTCTACATAATATTATTAGGCTCGAGGACCAAGCGTGTTTATATACATTTGAACTCGATTTTTGTGCACCCATAAATCAACAACGAAATAGGTACTCAAAGTTATAAAGATATATGAAATTTAATTTATATTTAGTTTATTTACTTCAAATGGCTTCAACTCATCCACGCTATGTTGCATCCCTTCGGCAGCTTCTTCAAGCTTTAATATTGACTGCTGCATCGGTACGGTTTGCTGTTCATAGCGTTTTGTTTCTTCGTCGTCTTCGTTTGTCTTCCTCGTGAGTATTTCGCATTTCAATTCGTTTTCCTATGTAGGTATTAACTATTAATTACTTATAACAACGGCATACGACTTTTGAATAATCGTGAGCAAGAGTGTGGTGTGTATTTTTTTTACTTATCATTCATTAGTTATTTCACACGTGAAATATAAAATTATTCTTTGATATTAGCATATAATTTTATATTAAACACACAATTTAGTTTCATCATACCAAAGAAAACTGTTCGTGTCTTAACTCATCTTCTCGCAGTTCTTTAAGTTTCTGCTCAAGATCTTTCCACTTTTCCTCCATCTCCCTGTCAAACGCTTTTTTTTCTTTTCGCTTGATTTTCAGGCGGGTTTTTGCGGAGTCTCGCTCTCGAATAGCTATTATTAGTTCGTTGTCAAGCGTTTTCGGTAATGTATCCCACTCTGGAAATTTCCTATGATATTTCAACACACTATATTATTATACAGTAATTTTTCATTATTAATTAAATTATTATTAAACCATTTACATGATTACATCATATGCTTAAAGCTGAAAATAACTTTAAGAAGTATACTTCTCTAGTCACATATAACTATTAAATTAATTAAAAAAAATTTTAAGCTATTTAGACTTACTATATATGTTCAGTATACTTATTTCAAATTATTTTATACTCGTAATTTACACACCAATTCACGTAAAACTGCTGTTTGGCGGTTACATGTTTGATAAAAATAATCACTAGTTTGAAAAAAAATGTACAACGTCTTAAAAAATCAACACATTCAAGTTAAGGGGCTCGTAGTTGATGCGTTTTTAGTAAAATATCATATATCACAGGATAAACTCTCACGCCTCATGAAATAGGCAAAGGTTTTGATTTTTTTGTTACGAAGGAAGACTTTTTATAGGTCATATCGTACCCTGATTTTAAATATATTTTCAGTAGTTGTTGTTATAAACGTATTATAATTTATAAGTGAAAATTTTTATTGACTAACTTGATAAAATTTTTTGACTCAGCTTTAACTTGCATATAAGTGTTCACCGCTTTAATGCAGTCAGCTTCAATGTTTATCATCTTCTTTGGCTTGATTTTAGGATCTTGCATTTTAAATTATCGGTACGCCTATAATAATATTATTAACACAGTTTATAAAAACAGTTAATTTATTTTTCATTAATATTTAAATACAACTTTCGGAAGTCGATTAAAATTTGAAGTAGTTACTTTATTTTACTTCACTATCATGATTTACTTTCTGACCATTTCGTTGTATAGGCTAGTAAAAATGGTCTCCTAGCAACCATATAATATCATATAATCGATGATATAAAATAATACAATACATTTTAACTATATACATGTATTAAGTTATACTGTAATGATTATGGTTACAGATTATAAGAATATATCATTAACTTGTAAAGACAATTATGTTTTCATATTCTTACCTACAAATAATTAATAATTAATAATATTAAAAATCATTAGATACCTATGTGATGGTAGTATTGAGGCAGTTGATAAACTAAAAAATACAAGGCTCATACACAAAAAAATATACAACACAATATAATGAAACTAGCAAAAAAAGTTTGTATTAGTATTTTAGTAAATAAATAAATGAAAATATATTAGGTAATAATAAATAATAATAATAATATCTATTTAAAAATTAAAAGATATATGTTAGTAGCATTTGTAAAAGTAGTTTCTCTTATTTTCCGAATCCATGAAACAATACAATTCATTCATGATTTGAAACAAAATCTTTTTTATGTTGAAAAATTATAGATTTGCTTCGAACTGGGATTTTAAGAAGTTTTTTCGTCTGGCTTCTTACATACTTTTCCTGAATAATCTGACGTCAAAATGACTTTAATGCTCTGATTTTGGGCAGTTACAAAGTTCTTGTATTATTATAAGTTTATTTGGTTTCGTGTTAGGATCAGTAGTAGCTTTGACTGCTTTGAGCATTAAAAGTGAATACATTGTTAGTTAAAATGATTTCTTCAACTTTTTATGCATCGTGATTAGGCATGTTCTCCATTTATTACAACCGCCGGTTTGAAATAATTGACACTTATTTTCACAGTGACAATCAGGGACGAATTGGCCCACCGGGAAATTGGAAAATTCCCGGTGGGCCGCTGTTTACATTTATAATTCAATATTATTAACTATAATATTGTAATTTGTAATATAATTATATCGTCAGGAGATTCAAAAATAAAAATGAATTCTTCTTTTAGTGCAGGTTCTTTTGGTTATAACAGTAATAAATAAAAATAAGTATTAACTTATAGGACTATATATGCGTATATTATGCCACCAGTCCCTAAAATATGCAAATTTTCGTACTACACACATAGTTCCAAATCAGTCAAATCTAAATTATACATAGTACCTATCAAAATAATAATATGTATTTACCATAAATAATTTTATTTAAATAAACTAGAACCTCTATTTAACAAATTTAAAGGTTCTTAAAAAAAAATTGTGAAATAGAATTTTTGTTGAAAAAAAATTGTTTTTTTATATAAAATTCATTTTACGTGTACAAAATGCATGAAAATAATTTTTATTAATATAATTTTATAAGCATTCAAAGTTTGAGTTTTGACAACATATTATATAAAAATCACAAAAATTCACAAATTATTTTAAGCTAGAAATTCATAAAAAATTTTAAATCTAAGATTTGAAAATTTAATACAAGATTCCTTACAAATTTGTCAATCTTTATCACAATAAAAAGTCTACCGAAAGTTAAAATTAAATTTTTATGAGCATTTGAAATTTAAATTTTTACAACATTGGATTTTCACTGGATTTCACATTTAGCGATTTTCTTATTTTGGTGTAACTCTAATAGTCTAAAACAAATGACCGCAGACACATGAAATTTTCACTGAATGTTTATATAGGCATTTTCTATAATTGATAAAATTTTCAAAATATTTAGATTTGTTTTGAGCTGTTTACTGACATTTTAATTTTTCAACTTTTTTTAGTTTTACTTTCTATAAATATCGATAACAATTTATTTGTTCTGTAGAAAAGCTTGAAAATTTAATACAAGGCTTCTAACACATTTTAACAATAGCAGTTGAAAAATAAAATAAAAATAGTCACAATTTTTATTCACAAGCATTCAAATTTTGACAACATGTTGTATGCATACGTAAAAATCATGAATATTCGTGAATCATTTTATGCTAGAATTCATAAAAAATTGTCCTTTTATATCTAAGATTTGAAAATTTAATATAAGGCTTCCAACATATTTTTACAATAGCAGGTGAAAAATAAAATAAATATATTGGAACAATTTTTATTTTAAAAGCATTCAAAGTTTGAATTTTGACAACATATGTAAAAATCACGAAAATTCACAAATTATTTTAAACTAGAAATTCATAAAAAATTTTTTTTTAAATCTAAGATTTGAAAATTTTTAATAATATATAATATATGCTAGACAGATAAACCGTCTATACGTTCAGGATCATTTTTCGTATACAATGATATAATATCATTGGCTTCAAATTTAATTCCATCCATTACAGTAACCTACTGTACAGCAGAGTGACATCCACGACTTACCCGCTTTTTTAAATATGAAATTATTTTTGTTAGATATTGTCAAGGAATCTGGTAAAACATTAGATCCTTCAACCGTTGGAAGTTGTTTGATTGAAACATTGAATACAACTGCATTATGTATTAAATTGATTAGTTGTGTGAATTGAAACCAATTAATTAATAAATATAAAACCTTAACGTTTGCCCTTGCGACCTATTTGTTTGCACACATTAAATAAATGTTTTATATACAAAATATGTTTAAAATTTGTAATAAAAAAAATAAAGAGCTAATTTGAATTTTAAAATATTGTTTTATAATAAATTACTGTCGAAAACTGGTTCACACTATGGAAAATAAAAATTAGTACAAACAAATCCAGCCACATTACTTTCTCCCTTCGCCCAAACAATTGTCCACCAGTCAAACTTTGTAACCAATTATTACCTCAAACAAACCAAGTTAAATACTTAGAACTCATTTTCGACAAAAGGTTAACTTGGAAAGACCACATATTTGACAAAAGAAAGAAACTAAACTCCAGATTACATAATCTACTACGTCCTCTCTTACGATCAAAATTAAACCTTAAACTCAAAATCCTTATTTACAAAATGTTGATCTTTCCTCTATGGTATTATGGTATTCAAATTTGGGGTAACGCCGCCCCAAGTAACATTCAAAAAATACAATCATTCCAATCCATCTGCCTTTGCACTATTACAAAAGCCCCCTGGTACCTATGTAAGTAACAAAACCCTTCACTCTGACCTGAGAATAAATTACGTAAACCAAGTCACTAAAACTGCTTACCAAAAACTCCACAAAAAATTTAGCTCCCATAGAAACCCCAACATTAGTTATCTTGCTTCACAACACATCCCTGACAACCCCCCACGAAGGCTCAAACGTAAATGGGTTAGAGACCTCCTCCATTAATTAATAAAATACCCAAGTAGGTAGCTCCATTGGGAGCCCTCCTACATAGTGCCATTTTTCATGTTATGTAATCCTCTTCATCATTATTACTTGTTGTGCTTAATTGTATAGTTGTATATTTTCTTATTAAAAATAAAAATAATAAATAAATAAATAATAATAAATTACTAAGAATTTTAGTAAGTTTATAATATATAGGTCAATACAAATGGGCCTCCGTGTACCGTGTTTATAATTTCCCGGGCCGAATTTTGATCCCAATCCGTCCCTGGTGACAACGTTATTTTTTCCAAATTAATTGTAAAATATTACTATAACCTACTCAAATTTTCATTTTTTTTTCTGCTTTATTAATTATTACCAGGTATTTACTATTTATTAATTTCAACATAATAACTAAATACGAGGTGTGGCAATTAAATAACGAGAATTTTTAATTTTATAACATTTATTTAATATTTACAATGATTTATACACCCATGCCTTCACAGTACTCTCCTCCAAGTCTAACACACTTGGTCCAGCGTTCTTCCCATTTCTGGAAGCACTCCTGGAAGTCTCCAGAAATTAAACTCTTCAAAACCGTTGTTACGGCACGTTGAATGTCCTCCAAATCCTCATAGCGATGCCCTTTCATTGGTTCCTTTAACTTTGGAAATAGCCAGAAGTCCAGTGAAGCCAGATCAGGGCTGTACCGTTGGTGGGGGGAGCGTTGTTATGTTCCTACTGGTCAAAAACTGTTGAACTTTTAATGATGAGTGTGCAGACGCATTGTCATGGTGAAGGACCCAACCATTTTTGGCTAATTCCGGCCTCACACGAGACATTCTATGACACAATCGCTTAAGAACTTCAATATAAAATACTCCTGTCACTGTTTGACCTTGTGGAACAAATTCTTTGTGCACAACACCCCTAATATCGAAGAAACAGATCAGCATGGTTTTGATTTGACCTTGCATCGTCTTGCGCTGATTCTCGACTTGATGCAAAACGTGATGCCCATTCGTACACACGTGGTTTTGATAAGCAGTCATTACCGAACACACGCTGTAATTTACGAAAAATGTTGGCCGTTTTTTCACCAGATTTCACCAGAAATTTGGTGACAATTCGTTGCTCGTTTTTCACGTCACACATTTTTGTACGTCACGACACTACACTACTAACTTTAAAAAATCGGAGAGCACAAAATATAACACCGATCACTATCAAATTTGGCAGACTTGTGTATTATCTCGTGAACTTAAGGTCAACAAATTTTCAAGGTATTAGTGTTACCACTATAGGAGATAGAAACAAATTTTCGTTATTTAATTGCCACACCTCGTATTCTAAATGATTAGTATATTATATGTTACGGGCAATGTGGAATACTTGCAATACCTAATACTATGTCATTATGTCAATGTGATCCTGCCCGAACAATGTGAACCACGATATGTTTTTTTTTTACCAACTAATATTATTTTTATTATAAATTATAATTTTATTATTACCCATTTATTCGTTATATTAATATGATATATGAATATAATTAACTATTTTTTTAATTCAGTCAATATTATTAGTTGGTAAAAAAACATCGAGATTCACATTGCCAGGGGAAAAAAAATAAAAGTATCACACCGTAACCACATGTAAGGCATATACAATATACATATTTTATACAAATCTATTAATTACATTAATTTGTGGTCCCGGAATTTCCCTCAGTTAATCTGGTTTAATTGTCCATCAATTGTCAAATAGAAAAAAAAACGGTTGCACCTATAGATATACAACTTACTGTGGTGGAGGGCAACTATTATTATCTATTTTTATACAATATGATACTATGTTGAAACGTTGAACAAACCTAGAAAATTGTTTATACATTTCACGATTTCACATATGAAAAAATATAAAATATCTGTCCCTATGGATCATTTGCTTGTAGACAGTAGAGTAGTAGACAATACAGTGAGAAACTTCTAGATCAAGTTTCACTCGCAGAGAATCTTCTAGAAACTCACCATGGAGGCAACGCTGAAGTGGTCGTAACTTATCAATTGTATACGGTTGATAACCCGACTGATAACGACCAACAGGCCCATTGGTTTTATTGCGACACATTCCAGATTTCCAGTTCAACATTGAACAACAAGAGTCAACAACAATACGGCACCGGATCTTAGATAAACAATCATCAGTTTTCGTTTTCATAATATTTCACTTTATTTTTCTATTTCTACCAGAACACATTACTGCAGTGTATTTCCGGCGGAGATTTAATGCTTCTGGTGACCACGACTGCAATTCGGACTAAGAAGCGTCTTGTCGCCGGCAGGACATCGACTGAAACAGCTGCTGTTACTTGTTTTCGGCGGTAGTGAATACCTAACTTGTGTCGACAAAGACGACACGGCAGCGTCAAAGGAAACAACGGCGGAGGTTTCTGATAAAGCGTTCACCGTCCTAGTGCCGCCGTCAGGATATTTGCCGATTGTCGATCACCACTGTCTGTTCCGTCGCCACTTTCGCGAATCACGTTTCGCCCCTTATCCTCTGCCGCCGTTACACCATATTTTAGGTCCAGCTACGGTCTTCTCCGACATGTTCAAACATGCGTTTCCGTCTTCCGATGCAATGGCCACCAACCAGGCGGCCGCTGCCACTGCCGGATCCATCCCGGCACCGCCGCCGCCGGTCAGCGTCCCGTTCGCACTGCAATTCGGCCACCAACAGCCTCCCAGCTACTCAACTTTTACGCCAGACTACCAACATTTCCCGTACACGTTCTCGTCGATTACGCCACCCGCGTACAGCTGGGCCAACACCAACAGCACACAGGTCATGAAGTGCGTAACCATCACCACAACACACTTTGTTGTAGCAACGACAAGGCGTCATATAACTGCTGACTTTATATTTTTATTATATTGTCATTTCAGGTTCACAGGATCAAGTAATCCACAGCCTTTGGACACGTCCACATTCCATCTCAACAATTTTGGGCCCGTACCAAAACGCAAAATCGATTTGGACGCCGAGTAAGTGTTTTATGAAATATTTTAGCATGATCAAGGAACTAAATTCATTGTCATTGTCTAGAATTCTTTCACTTACTAGCGACTATATTTTTCATTGTTCTTCGTATGATAGAAAGTTGTGTATTTGTGTATAACTTGCATACAATATGTTTGAAATTAAAAGGAACAATAATTTTTTTCAGACTTCCACAGCCACCCAAAATGCGCATCACCGAAGAAAAAGTATCTGCAAGTTTACGGGACATGCATATTAGTAGTGAGTTCAAACCTCACAATTACTGCGTCAGTGAAATGGATGTGAGTAGTTATTATTGAGTTTTGTAATAATGTGAACTATTGAAAACTTTTTTTTTAGATTGTGGAGAATATTCCTTGTCTCATGGAGACTGTCAACATTCCTGACACTGCCAAAACAGATTCTCAGACCACATTAGTCATGTGTGAAGAATTGCGTAAACTTCATAAAATTGAATCAATCATACCTCAACCACTACTCAAAGTGTATGGTGATATATTTATAATAGTTAATTTTTTGTATTAACGAAATGTATATTTGTCATATTATAGAGAAAGACCAAATAATGCAGTGGTTGTATGGAAAAAAAAATCTTTAATAGAATTAGTCCATTCATTATCTCAATATCAGGAACCTAAATCAACTGTTGTGATAACCGAAATCACTGATGAAGAAGAAAATGAAATTAACAGCAGTGACACAATGTGTGTTGAAGAAAATAAGTGAGTTTAACAATAATTGAACAGAAATTAATGGTTTGACAATTATTTTACTCTTTTCTGAACATATAATATTGATTTTTTAATTATGTTAAGAGGTTGCCATCAGTAGCGGACGCAGGGGGGGTTTCAATTGTATAAATACAATAAATAATTATTTCCAAATAACCGTAATTATTCTTATTTTTTCAACCCCCCCCCCCCCAAATTTTTTTCTGTGTCCGTCTCTGATGTCAACACACAATTTGTTTTGACTCTCTGGCTCACGCTCAATATAGACAAAACACATTTATGGAGAATGGTTTTTTCTTTGTTTTTAAGTATATTAGAGTAAAATCACCCATTACAATAAAGATAGAGATTTTAAGGGAATGACATTCATATTATATTTTATTGTTATTTGATTTTGTACATGACTTTCAAAATAAACATAAAAGGTGGGCAAGTGGGTATCACTCTGATGTATAGTAGTGATGGAGAGTAGATCACTATAATGATTGTGTTGAATTTGAATGCTATGACTGGTATCATTATATACAAAAAATGATTCTGAACGGAGATGATTTGTTAGTCTAGGATATATTACATTATCCATATTTAAATTATATATATATATTTTTTTTTGATACAAGTAATTAATTTTTAAGTATGATTGCATAATATTTCCATACGAAAAGGTTAATCAATTTAAAAGTATTCATAACCATAGAATCTAAAATAAAATAAATATACATTTTATACGGTCATAAAAAGTTTTCTATTTTGATTCTGGAGTTTTTTTTAAACTATACATCACAACAGTTGTATGAAATTTCAACTTCATAATTCTATGCAAATTTTTGAAATTTTGTAAACATTTTAACTTAAAATGCTTATAAGCAAAACTTGTGACTAACGATTTTTGATTTTATTTACTATGATAACTACAACTTATAATAAACCTTGTATTAAATTTTAAAGATTTTTTGATAACCAAATTTTTTTACAGGCATTTAAAAAAAACTTAGAAAGTCAAAAATTTCAACTGTATAAATAGCTTTAAATGTCAAAATAATTTGAAAATTTAAATGTAAATAGATAACGCTAATATAAACATATTGTCAAAATTTCAAGTATTTACAGTGATTTGTTTTTGAGTTACAGCAAAATAAAATTGATTTTATCAAAAACTGATTATGCCTTTCCCGCAAATTCCTGTTTTTTTTTATTACTTTTAGGGTTTTTCCTGACGCTTTTGAAAACTACTGGAAATTTTTTACTTTTGACAACCCAAAGCACCAACTCAATGAATTTTTTTCAAAGAGAGGCTTAAGTCAAAAATTAAAATATTATTTCTACTCCCAAATGTGAAGACACTCTACAAAAAAAAAAAAAATACATCATTGTAAAATCAATACATTCCTTCTTTGTTCAGAATCTAAAAAACATTTAAATTATTTTGAGAAAATATTTAGACAAATCGATTTGTCATTCCCCCAAAATTATTTTCTATTTTTTTTGTTATGGGTTGTTTTACCCTAAGATTACTTAAAAACAGATAAAAGCGATTCTGCGTAAATGTGTTTGTTTTGTCTATGTTGAGTAAGGACTTGAGAAACAAATAGTGCACTGATATCCTCTTGACTGTAAAATTCTACTAGGCATGCTTATATAAAACTCAAACAAATACTATGATAGTTTTTTTTATATTTAAAACTCAATTACATTGTCAAAACTAACATCACAAAACAGTTGTTAGTTTGATGGTACACGTTTTGCCCTTTTACAATAAAGTATTATGATAACATAATTAAGTATTACATTAATCATAATATTACAAAGCTACTATCAGATTTCATTGATATTTTAGTACTAAAGTTCTGAAGTAAATGTTTAATTTGTACAGGCTGTGTAGTGTATACACAAACACAATTAAAAATAAATTATAAAAATGATTTATTATTCTAATTTTTTTTATATAATGTAATACGTATAATAATTTTTAATACAAAAATGTTGCAGTTGCATCGCCTTTGATGATGTTAACATGGAGTTGTAATGGGACCTTGTTCTGGGTCTGACTCACGGTAGACGAGTTAACTTACTGCCAAATAAATAACATTTGAAAAAAAAAACAAACAATTAATATAAGTTTAAATGTATTATTTTTTAATTTTAAATAGTTGTAAGAAGAAAACATCTCTTTTTTGTTATTTTGTGTGATAATATTATATACTGTAAACAAACATTATATTGTAAGATTAAGTACTCATTTTAATATATGTACATATATATTTTTTTCAAGAAAGGTTATCCTAAATAAAAATGAATGCGTGAAATGTTAGCATTAAAATGTGTTAGTTAACATAATATATGCATGGTTTAGGTTAAATTGATTGTTATTTTGGATTTTTTATCCTTCTAAATACATCTTGAAAGTATTGTTAAAAAAAGAAAACAGTGGCGTATGCAAAATCCTTTTGTTCATAGTGCCCTGTTTTAAGTACCAGGGAGAAATGTTTGACAAGCAATCAAATTAGTAAACCTTTTTATAAATAATTAATAATTTTATGTTAAGAATTATATTTTTGTTTTATACCTGTAATGACAACATTACAATTTGTAAATGATTAGGCGCTAAATCAAGGTGACACAACTTGAGCACAGATAAAATCATATTTTTATACTTTATTGACATAAAATAATAAAATAAAACTTCTGTTAATAGCTTAATTATTTTAAATTTCAAGACTTGAGTTAAAAAAGTTATGACAACAATGAAAATTAAGATCTTTAGCTTTTATCTAAAACAACAATTGTAGTTGTTAATGAAACAAAAATATAAATTAATATTTAATACCCATAAATAGAATTACATAAAATAAATAATTTAATAAAAACAAATTGTTGATATTAATTGAAAACAATTATTCAGTCTTCCCTCCAACTATGAATATTATTTCATAATAACAATTATATAGATAAATATAAGTGGAATATAGTAAAGCTAAATAAACTAAACTGTGTTTCTTACTTATAAGTGTTACAAACTTAATCCAACTTTTTTGTTAATACTACTTAAATCATGATCTAGTTAATATAATATCGTTAATAATGTAAAATTAAAGAACATTTTTAAATTTTTAATAGAAAAGTTTTAATACAGTTATATAACTTAAGAAAATAATTTTTATTTTCAGTGAAACACATTGAAATATAATGATTTTTTAAAAATGTTAACAGAATTAAGTTTTAGTATTTGCGCTTAAAAATCAATCACACAACTTGTACAAAAATCCAAACGCTATGTAACTCCAGACACAATTGTCATACGCCACTTATGTTAGTATCATGGTGGGGGGATTTTCTTATTACTTACTATTTAAAATACTTAATAATGATCTTATTACCATCCTGGTGTGGTGTTGGCCAGTCGTCGCATTCGCCTAGAATATATACAATTTTTGGCATTAACATTAAGTATTATTAGATTTATTTAGCTAAAGATTAAAAATGAAGTAGTTAATAGATTCTTGCCTAGTATTCCTGTCTTGATCTCTTATCTTCTTTTCCATTTCTGCATCTGTCAATGTCTCTAGGAATGGACTCCATTGGTCAGCATCTGATGGGGGTCTAAACGGAGTCTCAACAACTGACAATGGTGCTTCACTAATATAAAAAACCATTTTATAAATAACACATCTCATATTAAGTAGTATCATATAAAAGGGTTTACCTGAAAGCATAGGTACGCTGATGCCAGCTCAATTGCCCTCTGATGGAGTACGCAATGGCAGTTACAAATTCTCCACCAAGTCCTAATTCGGCACATAGTTTCATGGCAAACTGTTCAGGCGAATTGTCTTTTTCACCCATGTCCCATTCAACTTGATCCACTAATGATGTATTACCAACATGAATGTTTAACTGAAATACAGAAAACACTATCAACATTACACATTTATGATTAAAATTAAAATTAAAAATAAATTATATTTACCTTGATAATAACTCTTTGGTCATGTTGTTCATCTAAAATATTATCATTATTAAATGCTTCAATTTGCTGACGTATAGATTGTGCAATAGCTGGTACAAATGGCAAAGGGTTCAAATCTAAATCGTCACATAACACTTCAGCAAACTGCTCTGGAGTTATTAAACTTTCTGAGAAAAAAAGATTAAATAAAATTACGTGCCAATCGATAAAAACAAAACGACAACTTAATTGAATTAATTTACATACCATTTTTGTTCCAAGTAAATGTATCTCTCAATTTTTGTCCTTCAATTTCCATATCAAGTCTAATTGGAACCAACAATTCAGAAAAGTTGGCATTCTCATGAATGTTGGCCGGATCAGTATCATCATAGCTAAAATTAATTATTATTTATTACTAAATACCATAGTAACAAATATCAATTAAAATACTCACCATAGTGGAAAAGTCCTGACTTTTTTTTGTATAATCCTATTACGGTTAATGGGAGTAGCCTGAGGAACAGCATCCAAATGTGAACTATTTGGTAATGATGGAACCCACGGAACAGATTTTTTCCCTTTAGATTCTCTGAAATCATAAAATAGAATTAATGATAGTAATAGTTATATTACTTAAGATAAATAATAAAGCTAATCATTACAAAGAATTTATAATTTAAATGTTTATACAAAATACATTAAAAATATACTAAAGAATATTCTTTTGCCCTAAAAATGTTTTTGTTCCATGTGATCGCTGATTATTTTTGTATTTGTAGTAAATTATCATTATTTGATTACTTAATTAGTGTTTATACTCCTCAAGCAGCGGTTGGATGTTGGCAAATTGTTGACAATAATAAACAATCTACATTTTTACACTAAAATATATTTAAAATATTGAATATACGAGTATGCACTGACTGATAAATATAACTCATTAATAATAAAATCAATAAATTTTATAACAACAATCGTTTTTTGTATACAATGATTTTATTTTTATATAAATATAAGTACTTAATTTTTGTCAGTCTGTTAGGTTGTTTTGATGAAAAATTAACTGAGTTTGACAGGGCCTTAAGCATAGCATTATTTCTGTATTTAATAATATGGGAAACAAGTTTTTATCACCTATCATACAATTTTAAAATATCTGCTCGTTTTGCTTATAAATATTATTATTTTACTACTATTTTATGACTCAATATAAATAATTTCTATCTGGCATAATTTGACATTGTCTTATAGACAAAAATATTCTAATTTCAATTCAAAAAGCATGTTGAGACTTAAATGAATGTAGTACTAATGTTGGTAAGTTTTTTTTATAGGGGTCAAATATTAAATTTCTATACAAAATAAAAATAACTACTAAAATGTAACTAAAAGTGGAAATTAATTAAATAATATTAGATTCTATTTGAGTAATTACTGATAACTTTAAGAGTGGTTATTTTGTTTTTAGAATTTTAACTGTCTCACATTGAAATAAAATAATATAATATTTACTAGTCATAGAACGAAAAAAAGTAATTTAAAATATACAATTTGGTTAAGAGATTATAATACTATTGCAGTTGCACATGATGTATACATCTTTGTAGTTGTGTACTAATAGGTATAATATTCACATTCTCCTTTTCATCAGAAAAAAAAAAATACAAATATTAGTTAAAATTATTATTCAACTTTTGAATACAAAGAAATATTTTAAAAAAATAAGTACATTCAAATTTTTAATGTAAATTTGCATTATATAATTTATTCATTTTCAAGCCTATATTAAATTCAAATTTTGATTCAATATTAATACTTATTATTACCTGGTAATTAATGGTTCAGTTGACGTCACAGACACAGCTTTGTAACGTTCATCATTACCATCAATAATATCTTCAACTTCAGATGCTCTTAATAGTGACACACTAGAAGCCAGGCAATGAGCACTTAAACCTGCATAGAAAACATTAAAATACATTAATTTACATATACTTTTTAAAAGTAATTTCAATGAAGTAATATTATATTTTCTACGTTATTAAAATAAATTATAAATCTAAAATGCATATGACAAAGACTAAGATCTAAAATTAAAATAAATTAAAAATCAACATACTATATTTACGATTTCAAAAATTATGGATGATAAATAATAATCAATAACATTAAGTCATTAACAATGTAAATTTTGCTTATTAATCTTTATGGACTGGATTTGGAAATCCTTTAAAAAAAAATTACTTGTTAAACTCTTTTTTAAATGAAAAAGTAAAGTAACATGATAAAAAAAAAATTATTAGGTAACGTGAATATAATAATAAAAATATTAAATGTGATGTATACCTAACGTAATTTGATTAATGTTCAGAATATAATTTAAACAACACTGCAAATAGGTAATGAAATTCAATTTTACCAACATTTTAATAAAATAATATTGAAAAGTGTTTAATAATTTATAAAAAAATCTTGCTAATCTAGACTTAATGCGACCAGACTTTATTTGTATTAAACAGAATGGCATTTAAAATAGTTCTAAAAAGAAAGATTATTCATAAAATCATTTTTAAGATAGCCTACTGTTGTCTAGAAATGTCTTATAAAATAAATAAAATATACTATTTTCAAAAGCGTTATATGACCAACCAAAAAAAAAATAATTTTTTTAATAAAAAATGAATAATATATCAATAATAATATATATAAATAATCGATTTTACTGTATGTAACTTTTCTTTTTATTTATTTATTGCAGAAAGTTAAACAAGATATATTTATAAATAAATATTAAAATGATTATAACCTTAGGAATGTGATAAAATCAATAAAATAAAATACTATTGTTCCTGGACACAATTAAAAATTCGATACAATACTGTTTGTACAATGTATAATCCTTAATAGATAGTTTTAGTAATCACTTAACACTTGAGAATTAAAATTAAAAAAAAAAATATTAAATATAGGTAATCGTAAAGAAAATTGAAATTTATCATTCCTTAAAATGCAAATAGGTACTTACCCAAATCAATTAAACGTTTCCTCTCATCATTTGTAATGGTCCTGCGAAACATTCCCGGATACCGTTTATACAAAGAACCACGGAACAGTCGCAAGTAATTGCCGACCTGAAATGATACAAAAAAAAGGAACAAATTATTAAAAGACCATCAAAAGTGTGATTGTCAAATGGCACTATGGAGAAAATTGTTGTTTTACCTCGGATCCAATGCAGTAGTATTCGCCATTCTCTTCTACCTGGAAACTGATTGGCTTGTCGCCGTATGTCCGGAGTGCCATTTTCCGCCGGTTCGAAGTCACACGTCAATTACAGAGAGGTCTGTGGTCCCATAAATTCTCGTATCAAACGAAAGACTCGGAGAATGCAAAAATACAAATATTTATATCGACAAGCACGAATGATGACACAAGCCTGTAGAAACTAGTGTTCGAAATAAATAACTTAATTTAAATACTTGTTGTCTTGATCTTAAATCTCAACTTGAAGTCTTGAACTCTCGGGCCTCGGCTCGGACCGGGTTGTTTAGTGTTTACTAGTTTATTTGTTTACGATTTGCTTCGTTTGCGCGATTGATTATCACTGTTTCTGCGCCTTAACAGTGTAGCCAGCGTAGAGACAGTGTACATATGACCGTTACGAAAACCAACCGTATCGCATTGGCCATTGCCAGTCAGTAGACAGCTGATGGCGATACCTAATATTGCTAATACGTATTATGGGCTTATGGCCTTTATGGGCACAGAATAGATATTTATGGAGTCCACCGTCCACGGTTTAAGTTTAAGATATTATTATTAAATAATGAATATAATTTACATGACTATTGAGTATTAGTCTTTAAGTATGTTTAAAACTGTGCGTGGGCTGAATAATAAACTTAATTATTAAATTATATACCTATTTAACCCATAATGTTTATACTTTTATAGGTAAATGATTTTAATGTAATTGTGAATCAATAAAATTCACTTGATTGAGACGGCTTATAGCTAGAACCACAACCGTTCAAACAATCATGGCATATTATACAATATTCTACAAATTATGATTTAATTTAAAGGTGGTAGTAGGTAGCAATATTATGTATTGAAACCTCCAACGAAAAAAGTTTACTATAATATAATTCCATTTTGTCAACATTCTTCAGGATCAAAATACAAAATTTGATCTATTTTTAACAAATGGTTAACATTAACTTACTGTTTTTTCTAATAAACCTATAGGTACTGTTTAGAGGCAATAGTAAACGTATATCATTCACACAATCATAATATTCAACATTCAAATATCTACAATAATAATATATTATTTTTTCTTGCTTTCTAATAAAGTTTATTTTATATATCACACTACAGAACCATATATAACAATTTAAAAATATTATTGTAGGAAGAGGGAAGGCTAACAGGAATTGTACGAAAAAGAACCAGAAAACCTCACCCCAAACCCTTATTTTAATTCATTTTTAAAACTGGAACTTCACCTGAGGTTAAAATTTTTACAACTGACAGTCGACAGAGGATATCTAGTGGAGCACCACGGATTATGGACTGTGATGCTGCGTTATATGTTATATTGTGTCTTCAGTTATATCCGAAAAACGACTATTTGTTGTTCTGTTCTCTGTAGTAGGTGAAAACCAAATGTTTAGTATATTAGGTGGTTGTTTAGAAAAAATTACACTGACTAAATGAATACTAGGTATATTGATAACATTAAATCTGAGGTAAAAACGTTCAATAGCTACCTAGATTACTTATTATTAATAAATACTAAATAAAATCTTGAGTAATACCTACTATTCGATAGTTTAAGCAACAGCTCGTGGAATATAACCATCACAGCTCTTAAAAAAAAATTGAAAAAGTAAGCCAAGAAACAGCATAAATATAAGGTAACTTGAGTAGTAGGTTATTAGATTCTCAATACCTATAGAAAAACATAGAATATAGACAATGTGCATTGTGTACTTACATCAAATTTTCTATGACCCTAACAAATGGCAAACAATTTACAATTAATAAAAACATTTGATATCATATAAGGAAAGTAAATTGGGTGAGAATAAAAATAAGCAAAATATAATTTATACAACTGTTATAATAACTAGAATAATATACTAGAACTATTTGCATAAAGATAAATGGATTATAATTTAAATTGTAACAAAAAAAAATTTTTTACTGGGTACATACTAATGGCCATTTCTTCGGCTCTTTGAAAATTTACGTTTCCTTGTCTTTTGATCTCACCATTTTTGGCAGTTATCGTAGATATGGGCGTATGATATTTAATTCTTCCTCGCTGAGAGATTGAAAGAGATCATCAACAATCGGCTCATTGAACTTCAAATAGTGCATGATGTACTCGAACTCGAATTGGAGTTGCGGATCTATCGGTGCCGGTGTCGTGGAACCTGTTACGATTGCCAATTCTTGAGCTAGCAGTACTCGACGTTGAATCATTTTAGCTCTTTTGCGCGCAGCTCGTTTTTTGGACCTCACTACTTCGGCAACGCGTGTTTTGAGCATCTGGGAGATCTTGTCGCGTTTGATCAGTTCGTACTCGTACAATTTTATCATTTTAAGAGTTTCTTCCAGTTCGCGCACTGTAATAAGCATTTTGCTTTTGATTCTTTAATAAGGAATTGTAAACAAAGGCTCACTGGGTTTTCTTCACTCCGTCGGAAACACGGCAGTTCGGAAACCACGTGCTAACTCGAAACGATTTACCGAGATGGAGGATAGATGCGAAACACAAACGACAAAGTTTTTGCCGAACCTGACAAAGCTTCAAACACTGAAGTTTCAAGCTGTCAACCTACAACAATTCGACTACTGGGCAATAAGTAACAACTAGGGAGACAAAAGTCAAAAATATTAAAGAAGTGTGAATTGAAAAATAAATAAATATTGAATTTTACAGTAAAAGGTAAATAGTAAATGGTAACTAATACTCGGTACGACGTTCGAAAATCGGTTCTTCCATGATATAATGAACTTTTAGAATTTCTGTGCATCTTCAAACGACATCTCGACTTTGCAATAACTCTGGGAGTAGAATCTCAATGGCAATTGGCTCGTGGCTGTCCGGCGTCGGCTGTCATTTATGATCCATTACTCATTGGTCATGCGTAGAATCAACTTTTTCTCTCGTTGGACAGAGCCTACATTTAAATTATAATATCACCTCACGAGTTACGGCTTACATCATGATAAATTCATATTTCATAATATTATTACTATTTATTATGATATTTACGTAATGTAAATCAAAATTATGATTTAAGAATAATACTAGGTATTTTAATTTGTTGTGCTATAATTATTATGCTAACTACTAATACCCGTAGTCCTCTATTTCATAATCAATACTTGAATCTAATATCCATCATGTATTCATCTGTCACAAAACTAATTTTTAATTACTAAGCAGTGTGATGCTATGACGATATCTAAGATACCTAGTTTATTCTTATTATTTTTACCTATATTTTAATAATATTGAGTGATGACTAATGATTTATGAGTAAGTTATGACGAAATAATATTTTTGCCGTATGAGTTAGTACTTATTAGGTACATAGTATTGCCATTTGATTTGATAATCCATCTCAACAATTGTTTTTAATTTTCTGTCATAATAGTGCTGTGTCTAACTTATTCTGTTGTTTAATTACAAATGGTTTACACGACTTTGACTGTGACTGTTATTAATGTGGGTAAGTACATATGTCATAAACTCATAATATTATTGTCTTGAATCTCGTTGTCATTTACCATTAACGATCAATTAATATAACAAATTATAATATTTAATATTCGTTATATATCAGTGTTTTTGAAAAAAATCAAGCATTTAAAGCTTTTTTGACCATAACTTCCAATTGAATTTTGATTGACTATTACTGAAAGTACTATCAAACTAGACTTGCTAATACATAAATTAAAAAAAAGAATTGTTTGAGATCTAACTTGCAGTTATACCTGATTTGTTTTAATATAAATTGTAAAATAGACAATCAAATTTAAGATAAAGTAAAAAAAAGATTATTTCCGAGATTCTGTTATTGAAATTTCCTCTTCTTGTGTTTCATGTTATTTTTGTATATTATACTATCTTGTCATCCTTATTTCATTTTTTTTTTTTGTCGTAAACAGAATAAATATATTTAAATTAATCAAAAAAAAAAAAAAAATTGTAAGTATAATTATTGGATTTAGGTTTTAATTATTTTATACCTACTAACCTACTGTTATTGGTTTTTTATTATAATTAATAATTCATATTTCATAAAAATATATTACCTTGGTACCTACTCATACTAATATAATTGTTCTAGACAGTTTTAATTGAACAAAACCTTTCCATCACAATTCACAGATTCTCAGTGACCCATACTGACTGTTTAGACTTGCCTTACATTTATTTATTGTATTATGTAGCTTTATAAATATAATAAGAATTAGTTAAAATTTATATATTTATTTAGTATAATATTTAGAATTTTTATCTTACTGTTTTAATAATATAACTAAGAATTACTTAACTAAATAATCACTTATTTTCATATAATTTACCAATATATAAAATGCACCTATATGATTTTACAAGTATACCTACTATTTTGCTATACATATAGGCAAGGGTGGATTCGTGGTATTTCGCTGTTGCCTGGGAGATATAAATTAAGTGACCCACGATACTTACCTTATATTTTTTTGTTTTTAAATTACAAATATGTTGTCAGGTCCTTTTGCATCATCAATTGTTTTATCATACATTTGGTTTTAAATGATAAACTATCAAATGCAATACTTACTGATAGATTTACTTGTATTAGACTACAAAGTTATAATTTATAAATAAGTAAAAAGGTATAATAATTCTACAGTTAAAAACAGCAATGCAATAAAGAAAAATGTCTTACAAATTAGTTGATTTGATTATTTTACGATTTATTTTTAAAACCTTTAACCTAACTGAAGGAGGGGATCAAAACCTCAATCAAAATAGTCAGGTTATTTTTAAGTAGGTACTTAATAATATTAATATTTAATAGAATTAAAAGTTGGAGAAGTTGTTTTTGAGTACCTATTAAAGCTATAAACATAATTATTATCTTATATTGAATTTTATTTATTTATTTATTTTATTTTATTTTTTAATTATTATCTAATATTGAACTTTCATTTTTGTTTAAAAAGATGAAATTTATATTATTTGAATCCATAAATGCAACAATTTGAGTGCATGTTTTTACTTCATCCGCTTGAGTAACTAATGGTCATTGATAACAATTTGTATGCAAAATAAAATACTAATTTTTTGTATTATTTTTACTACTATTAATATAATCTGTTAGATGTAAGCCAACATTTTTCAACCTTTTCCCCACACAGTATACTCAGGGGTGGATTGGACTAATTTGGCCCATCAATTTTTTTGTGCTTTATCTGCTTTATTTTACTTACAAAATTAATATCAATAACAGCAACAACCATATGTCCATATACTAAGGTCTGTGGAAATTCAACACTAAGACTCCATTTTTTCAACTTAAAACTCTTAATACATTTTCAGTCAGCAGCCTCGTGCTTTCATCAGGCCAAAATTGTCACAGTCCACCAAGTTTTACTCGGTAACTTGCAAAGCTAGTCCAGCCTTGTGAGCTAGTTCTAACCCACATTTAGCCATGACGCTCTTGACATTGACTTATATATTATGTTTAAATATTTCATATATAAAAATATATATATACACATACAGTGTTTCCCAAGAGTAGGGTACTCTTTATCAGTCATTACTCATTACCCTGTAAATATCATTCAATTCTGTTTGCGGGACATTAAGCTAGACTAATTGATCATTAATTCCTAAAACTTAAATTTTTTTAACTCATGTATTTTGTGCAAGCACAACAACTCTTCATTTTTTTTTTTTTAATGAAAACCCCTATTTTAATCATCATTTTTGGATTTATCAATTTTTTCAAGACATTTTGATGAATCAACTTGTGTTGCAAACTCAAAATAGCCTAAATCAGAACTATATGTATACTAAAAAAATCTTATTAAATTTGAATATTTTTATATTTTAATTGTTCGTATTATTTCCTTCTAAACATTGTGATGTAATCAAAATTATTGTTATTAAGTAATAAATTATTATTTTATTTTATTGTTAAAAATTTTAAATTTAGAATTTAAATTATGTTATTTCATAAAGTGTAAGTGTGAATAATAATTTATTACTGAATAATTTTGATTACATCGGTATTTAGAAGAAAATAATACAAACAATTAAAAAAAAATTTCCAATTCAATGATATATATTTTTTTAATTATACCTATAGCTCTAATTTAGTGCATTTTGAGTTAATAACACAAGTTTATCAAAATATCTTAAAAAATTGATATATTTAATTAACCATTTATAAAAAAACAAAAACGGGAACAAAAATGTGAGGGCACCAATGAAATGAAAACAAATTTTGGAAAACTCTTTCTTAGTGCACCCTTACATGAAGAAATCATGAAAATGTCAAGTCTATTTATCATATCATAATCAGTGTTTACAGTTTTTCAATTTATCTTATTGTAAAAATCATATTTTTACTATTACGAACATTAAAAAAAAAAAAAATGGGCCAAATCAATCCTAGTTATTTAGTGGTTCAAAAATGAAAATAATTGGCCAAAATCTGATATTTTGAATTTGAAAATACTCATATAATTACAGTAAGAATGTAAATATTATAAGGTGTACCTATAAAATAATTGAAGTAGAGAAACCATAGTTTTTTTTTTCATTAAAACTATGATATTTTGTTTATCATTGACTTATAATTTAATATTCACTACAATGTATAAATAAAATACAAATTAGGTATTTTTTAACTTATCCATGATAGATAAGATACAGATTTAGTATTGAAAAATCCTGATTATTAAGATTGTAATTATGTGTATGTGGAAATTGAAATGTATAATGGTACAAATAATATAATTATAAATAGAGCGAGGATTTGTATGCATTTGCATATTTATTCTGGTTGATCGTATGATATGCTAAGTAAGCACAAAATTTGTTTCATGACATACCGATTTAAAAAATGAAACTTTGTTGGTGCATATTTTGTAATTTTTCTATTTTAAGGGCTTATTTTACAATTTTAATTGCATATTTTGATGTTTTTTTCAGTTTATTGGAAATTTTTTAAATTTATACTATTTTCAATTATAATATTAGAAAGAAAAAAAATATATTTTTATAGTTTTGATTGTTTCGATTAATATCAAAATATCAAAATATAGGTAAGTACATTTATTTTAGGAGACATTTTTGATATAAATTGATTCTTTTTTTTATATATAGATTAAAGCTACCTGAAAATAGTGAAAGTGGAAAAAATAAAGAAAAGTGTTTTTAGTATTGTTCAATAATTTTTATTTATAATATATTATATTAATTTATTAAATGTTCCAAAAATAAATTTTTTTATGCATATTTTTTTATTTTCCATGCATATTTTAACATTTTAGTGCATATATTTATGCATATTTAAGATTTTTTAGCGCATATTCGATTGATTTTTAATGCATATAAATCCGCGCTTTAATTATAAATTTAAACCATTTTATAAATATACAAATTTCATTATTTTTTACATTGAGTTGTGTGACAGTAGGTAATAGGTATCAACACCATCACTTAGATCATAGTCTTAACAATTTTTTGAGAATTTTGATGTATTGAAATTAAAATTCTCTCCCGATAAGATTATTTTACCATATTATCGATTTTCTTAAGAACAATAAATTACAAATTAAGTTTTAATAATATTTATGTTTCTATTTTCTTTAAAAAAAAGTATATATATATAATATATTAATTTTGTTCAATATTAAGAATTTTCTCTTATTTAAAAAATAAATAATTATCAAGAATTTACCTAATAGTTATATTCATGTCATATTAATTAACCTATTCTATTATCTTGTCACTCGGTAATGATTACAATAAAAAAAACAAACTATTATATTAAAAGCAATAATTTTTTTTAAATATTGATGATTGCTGAGGGCTTAGACAAACAACAGGTTATACAATTATATAATAAATTTATATTATATACTAGATAGTGTCATTGGCGCAACTAGGGGGGTGCAAAAGAGTTTTTAGCACCCCTTGATATTTTAGATCTAACTATTATAATTATAATAAAATAACATACATTTTATGTTTTTAATAGTATAGCACCCCACGTTTTAGAGGTCTAGTTGCCTATGTTGGCCTATGGATAATGTACTTAATGTGTAGACCATAGGATATACAAATTAACTGCTGTAGCTACATATTAATAGTTTTTAATCAAATACCTGTATGTTGACCATTTCAATTAAATAATTACACAACTGTGTTACCTTTATATTTTATTTTTCAAACTATTTCAATCTATTTGTTTACTACTTCGAAAAGCTATAAAATGTTAAAATAAATAATGGAATAACTGTACTATTGTCATCCATACTATTTTTAAAACATATAATGAAAAATTTGAAAAATATTTTATTTCAATTGATACTTTCAGTTATATAATTATTGAAACAAGTAACATCTATGAATTTAATAATTTATAATTCACAGGCCTGTAAACATGAATACTTTCTATATTTTTGAGTTGTCATCATTTCAGAATTGATACTAGTATAATTGTTTATAAATTTGAATATGAACTTTTTAATTTGGATGTTGTGATATATTTCATATATTTCTAATAAACTATGAAAAATGAAAAAAAAATAATGATCATTTAAGATAAAAATATCAATTAAAAATCAATTACACCCTTTTTATAAAGGCTTAATTATTATAATATCTACTGATTTATTTTCACGAATATGCTTAAACTATGGTTTTTAAATTTTATTTTACAGAAGTAATAATTCTAATTATTGCAAATGACAATAGTCATTCGTCTAATGTTCTAATATGTATGATATCATTGATATCTAATGTCAATAAATTCATGTGATGAGTTTAATATTTAGATTATTCTTTGTAGTATTGTTAACAACTGACTAGTCAAACATACATTCTTAAATTACTGAAAATCGGTGATAAATAAATAAATTGGAAGTAAATAAATAATTCAAAAACGTTATTATAATAAAGTAGATTTATTGAAAAAAAACAGATTTTTTACCACGAAAAATACTTATCATACCAGTCTAAGGACGCGACCATTAGTTTTGATATTCTGGCTTCTTGCTTCTATAAAAGACATTTAAAATCAAGCTAAAATAAGAAAAACTACCTTTTATAAAAAGTCTTAGTGTGATATAGGTACTTCGGTGTTCAATGCAATATTCATAAAACATGTCAGAATGTTATAATTTCATGATGAACTGAGTATCAGGTTCCGTACGATCACGATTCTGATAGTAAAACCTTACATTACCTTCATCAGTATGACTGCAATTTTCCAATGAAGAACTGATGGCTATTCTTCGACAAACTCTTTTCTCAATTCAGCTTTTGTTATTTGTCGTGGGCTCTTCTTTTTTTGCGAATTTATACTGTTCATGATCATTTCCCACTTTTGATTGTTTAAGGATTCAGCTTCTTTGTCTTCTACTACTCCCATTAGAAAGTTTATAACTGTATGATACAATTGTGTAACAAAAACTAGGAGAGATAATAGCCTTAAACCAATTATTGCGCCATCTGCTCAAGATATAATACAAGTGTTGTTCTTCAGTGTTGACTGTTGGTTTCAAAACCAGTTTGGTTAGAAGATAACATAGAGGGTGATTCTTTTATCAAACAACACTCATTATTTAAAGAAGTATTGACTTTTTTAAAATATTTTTTACATAGTTTCAAGTTGTTAAAAAAACCAACGTTTTTATTAAAAAATTATATTTTTAAATATTTTTATCCTTATCATTTTTTAAGTTTTTTACTTTTTTGAATGACAACAGAGTTTTAATTTCATATTCCAAAGCAGAATATTTTTCTAAGTATTTTGATTCATAAAAATCGAATTTTTGATCCAGATTTATGTGAAACTGAATTTAACACTCATGTTTATGATGGCAAAACATTGAGAAAAGTTGTCAGGCAGCCAAAGATAGTTCCTAAACCCATAGAGCCTGATACTAGTCAGGACACATTGTTGATAAAAACTCTAAGAGAAATCGCCAACCAAAAAGAAAAGACATTATTAAAAATTGCGGCAAATAAAGAGCGTGCAGAAGAACGAAGGCATCAGGAAACACTGACGCTTATCCGACAACTTGGTTATATTTTATTACAAATTATTAATCCCCGAAAAAAACCTTCAAAATATTACAATATTAGTATATAGTATATAACAATTGTTCAGATTAGTATTCAAAAGTAGTTAGTAATACATTTTTGTTATGTTAAAACAATGGACATTTGAAGACAATTCTCGAATGCATATTATCTATCATCAAACTTAATCTCTGTTTGTAGTACGAGTGTTGCTTTTGGCAATTTTTAAATGTTGTTATTAGAGTTTTAAATTTCAATACAGTGGAATCTACTTAATGGGAACATTGTATAAAAGGGACAAACCGGCAGGGTCCCAAACGAATGTATTCATTTTAGACAATTTATCTTTGTTTATATGTGTTTTGATATCAAATAAAAGTCAAATAATATAAACAAAATGTATTTTAACAAATATTTCTTTGTATGAAGATTAAAAATAATAATATTAACCATTACTTATTTGCCGAGCTATAAATTTACTATTATTTTAATTTTGTAAAAAGTTACATTTTTGTGAATATATTTATTAAGAATTCAATTGTTAATTGTTATATTATGATATATTATGTCATGATTAATTTTTAAAGAACAAAAGTTTGATTTTATTTTTATATATTTATAAATTAAAAAAGTATTTTGTTTTTCTAATTTGTCTTATTCTTTATGTGTTCTATTATTTTATTATTCACTCAAGTATGATATTTTTTAAGGGACAATTCTATTTAGTGCATGCTTAACAATACATAAATCAAAAATTACTTAAGTTAAACTTCTTTATATTTTATAATACTTGTGTTACTTTATAGATATGTAACAAACTCACATTGATCAAAAGAGAACTTTTAATTGTTTTAATAGTTGGCAAGGCTGGACATTAACGAGTTTTTAATGGACATTAAAAATAAGTTAATATAGTAATTTAATATTAACTTCCTTAGATTGGTTACATTTTTAATATATTTGAGGTGTTAACTTCAAGTTAACTTCTTAATTCTATGCTTACTATTTATTTATAACTGTTCCTTTATAAAATATTATAAAATATAAGTATTTTAATCATAGAAATGTCCCAGAATATTTAGAAAATGTATGTTATTGGTTTGTACAAATTAATGATTTCTCTTGATATATATTAGTTATTAAATTTTAAATTTATAGTATAATAGTCATATGGGTAGTTTAATTTACAGAGTGATTCTTTTGTGGGTACACTAATTATCTCGAAAAGTATTGACTTTATTCAAAATATTTTTTTACATGGTTTCAAGTTCTTAAAAATCCAACGTTTTTATTAAAAAAATATTTTTTATCCTTATCATTTTTTTAAGTTTTTTACTTTTTTGAATGACAACATAGGGTTTTAATTTCATATTCCAAAGCAGAATATTTTTCTAAGTATTTTGATACATAAAAATCGAATTTGGGGCTATTAGTTTATGAGTTATAAGTATTTAAAGTTTAGATTGGCAGAGTTAAGTGGTATGGGGTTACCCCGCAAAATGTTTGTCCACTACTCCGATTGTCTAAACTTTAAATACTTATAAGTTATAACTCATAAACTACTAGCCCTAAATTCGATTTTTATGAATCAAAATACTTAGAAAAATATTCTGCTTTGGAATATGAAATTAAAACTATGTTGTCATTCAAAAAAGTAAAACACTTAAAAAATGATAGGGATAAAAAATATTTAAAAATATAATTTTTTAATAAAAACGTTGATTTTTTAACAACTTGAAACCATGTAAAAAAATATTTTGAAAAAAGTCAATACTTTTTTGAATAATGAGTGTTTGATAAAAGAATCACCCTGTATATAATGTCATCATGACGCGCGTGCCATGCAGTGTACCAACGATTTTTTGTTCAAAAGTATTGTTTATTAATTTCGATGTTTTTACTTAAAGTCACCACTGAACAAAGAAGAAATGATACTCGACCTGTTATTCGATGATAGGAGCTATCAACTGTTTCCTTCTAAGTTACCATATACTTATTAAAAAAATAAAAAATAATTAATATATTGGCAGGTATTGAAGAATATTTTAATATTTTGTTTCATTACTTTAATTCATTTTATATTTCAATATAATTATTTAATAATATTCCATTCCGTTATAATGTTGATAAAATGATAACGTATAGTAAAAAAACAATGATCACATTTCTTAGATAATGAGGGTAGTTAGTAAAACTCATTTGTAGATACTTTCCACTATATAGGTAGCCCCACAATAATTGAATGTATAGCGATAATTTTTAACGTGTTTTATAATCAATAATCATACAAAATATAAAATTAATAATAATTATATGAATATAATGTCATCATAGGCGTGCGGACAGGGGCAGCAAGGTGTGCTCTTGCTGCCCCTGGACGGTTTGAATATATTTGTCTGGGCTAACCATATAATAATAACATAACATAATAATATAACCGTATTATAATAATAAAGTGTTATTGATATTTGATGTATTTTTAATTTTGATATCGTAACCGGTGTTGAGCAAAAACAATCTATGATTAACCAATGATAATATCGTTTAAAATATTTTTATTTAAAGGTCAAAGGTTAAATTTTGATTTTGAGCTTAAAAATGTTAACTTAATACCCATCATGTATGGGCCGGTAAAAATATTCGCTGCCCCCGACTTGAAACTTTGCGCACGCCTATGAATGTCATCCATATAGGCCATAGGCATATTTAAGAAAGAAAATCTGAAAAATAAGGCTTATTTATTCCCTTACTAAAAATTGGTTTTACGTTAAAATTTTTACCCTCTTAATTTTGTTGAAGGAAAAAAAATTGTAAAAAAAATACATTCATCACTACGCACAGAATTTAAAACAAAAAATTACAAAATTCGAAAATTTTTCGTGACTATTTTCATGGAAATTTTCAAAGGAAATTTGCATAGGATTTGCAAAGGCCAAGGTACTCTAATAGTTTTAGACTCGTAAATTTATAACTATAGGCGATGGACTTTTAGACCATTTTTAAAACATTACTACATTACATTTCATATCGTTGATTAATGATTAGATACACTATATAGTCATAGAAAAACAAAATGTAGGTATAAGTATCGAGCATATGTATCTTAAATATTTTTAAATTTCTATTAAAATAATATGGGTAGAAGACCTTTGCATTAAACTTTCAAACTTTTTACTAAGTGAAAAAAACTTTTATTGATTGTGGTTAGAGACAGATTCAGCTGGCACACAAAAATCACATACAGAATGGCCGACCGAGGAAAAAACACGGTGACTGTTGCTGTATGGTGATTCTGATAATAATAGTGATAACTGACGACTCTCGAACCTCGATTAAAATTAAAAACGTATACCATTGCCACGTTATAATTTTCCAACCATAACAAACTAAATTAGTAGGTATAATGTATTTAAGTAGAAACCAGTTAATAAAAAAATCGCACCCTCCACCCACCACAACCCTTTATATCAGCGGTCGCCAACCGGTGGTCCGTGGACCACTGATGGTCCGCGGAAAAATTTGAACTTAACTTGCAATATTATTTTATTAGCCAAAATTGCACGAAATTCTTTAAAACAAACAGGAACAAATATCACATTCAAATTTAATTAAAACTTAAAACTTTAATCATAAATAAAAATAAAACATTTTTTATTATTTTACATAATATGTATATTTTTTTATAATATTTTGGTGCAAAATTTATTAGTAGTAGTACGGTATTTATGTAAACAAACTATTTTAAGATATAGATGGTCCGTAGAATTTAGAATATGGTTTCAGTGGTCCGCAAGGTCCAAAAGGTTGGCGACCGCTGCTTTATATGACCACGTTAGTGTACTGTGGCGTCAAAACATTTCGCCGTTTCTCATTGGTCTAATCTTAAATCATAAAAACGAATAACTTGAATTAATATTATATTATGTTATAATTGATATTACATGAATATATTATAATATATTATAATACATAACAAGACGAAACACAAATTAAAAAAACCTCTTTTTTTTTTTAAAATGTAGGTACATTATATTTAATTATGTAACTGAAATTTTAAATAACGATTCACTTTGAATTTTGATATAAACATGGACGTTTTTAAATTAAATATTAGAATCATTTAAAATACATATTTGAGCATTTAGGTACTTAAAAAGTATTCGAATACTTTCTCAAAATAGGTTTATGTATTTAAAACTAAATAAAAATACTTTTTATTTTTAATTAAATATATTCTATCTACCTATTATAATAAATCAACATGAAAATTTCAACAAAAAAATTCTGTTCAGTTGATTTATAAGATTAAATATAATGTGACATAACATTTTAAAAGAATTTGAAAATACCTATCTATAAATACTTAAATTACAGAGTATTAAAATACATCATGTGTGGTGATATACCTGTTATTGCTTATCATATTACTGTCATACATCGTTCAAAATTTACATTTAAACTAATAATTAAAAAATATAAATTATATTAAAAATTATACATTTATACATTATACATAAATTATATATTTATTTTTATATACTATAACTATAATATAGTAATTAATCTACTACTGCTATAGAGCAAATTTTTAGTGCAATCTTCAGTTTTTAATGCTGCCAATATATATATATATATTTTTTTTTTAATTGGATGGATGATGTTTCAACTTTTTTATAATACTTGATACAAAAAAAGAAAATATTGCAAGTTCACATCAAATGTAACTTCCAAAATATTTTCTCCCATTACTAATTACATCAGTATACTCAAAGTAGTAACTAGTAATACATCTATTAAAACTAATAGAAGTATAGAAAAAGTATTTAATCACAAGTTAAATGGACACAAAAAAAATATAATTCATTATTTAACAATAAAAGTTCAAATAAAATAGTTAAAAAGACACTGCTTGTGTCTATTTTGTCTAGTAAAACATAAACTAGTGGTTTACAAAAGTTTTGTTTACCTATAAATTACTTATATTCCGGCCTCATATTTCATAAAGATATTTTAAATAATTTTAATTGTACAGAGTGTTAGAATGAGATATAAAATTAATAAAATTTGATTGCCCTAGGAGTACATCTATCAATTTTATTATGGTTTTCATGACCTGCAATAATATTTTGGTATTATTAAAAAAAATATACAAATGTATCTAAATTGTTTAAATACAACTATAAAAGTATGATCAAACCAGTTTAGAAGTCTTGAAAATACTTAAATTCTATGGATTTTGTACAAAATGTAGAATTATTGAATTTATTTACATACATCAACTAATGTGTCACTGTTTGAATCACACATTTTGAAATTCTGTGAAAATACATAATATATTTTAAATACTTAATTTTTATAATATTCTGATTTAGGTAAGTATATTGCAATATTCGATTAAAAAAATTGTCTCAAATGGAGTTAAAATGGAATACTCAGGTTAAATCATGTTGATTTTTTTCGAATTCATCCAAATTGTAGGTCGACATCAGTTAACATTGTTAACAAAGACTTCACAAAAAGTAAAAATATGGAATGTAGTCAGGATTTAGGAAAGTAGGAAACACGTTGTGTTTTTAGTATCTGACGTTGACATTTCTGTACCACCCAATGGTCCCAACCCACCCGACGGCCACAACTACCTTACCCTAATACAATGAATCACGAAAAAGATGGCTAACAGTTTATATCACAATAATACACCCAGGTTAAACGATTTAATAAAGGTAAATAAATTGTCACATGATATTTACAATATCAAAGACAAATTGGTTTTTAAGTCGGGGTGGCACGGCCACCAAAAATATTTACAGACCATCATAATGGCCACCACATGATATTATGAAATACCCAAGGCTAAAATAATTATCATCATATTTTTATATATATTTTTTTATTTTAGAACTCAGGATACAACTATTATAGTTCGAAAATTACAATATTCAAATATCTAGTAAAGATATAAGTGAATATATAAAGATACAATATGAATGATACAGATAATAATGGTATGTAGATAGCTATATGAGTAGGTACATAACATTATCCAATTAAAATTATTAAAATAACCAAATAATTTCGAACGGTTAATATTAAGTACACGTTAGGACGCACCTACATTGAATTAGAATTTTCCAGATCCGTCGTTGTCTGAAAAATATTCGGTATACGATTATATCCGTCATGAATACCTACAATTGTCCTGACGTGATGCGTTTGTAGTCTACCAAAATTCTACCTGCTATTGTGCGTTGGAAGCTATTGCGGTAAACACACAATAGTGTCATTAGTTTTTCCAATTGTGCTATTTTTTACTAGAAAACAACGTTCCCCTAAAGAGACGTAGAACGAGGATATGAGTCATTGAGTTTAATTTAGATCAGCTGTTCTCAACCTTTTTAGCCATCGGTGCCCAGTTATTTGTACACATTTTGTTAGATGTCCTTCTGTGAATATCACAAAGAACGTGATATAAATAAACATTAGTTTTCATTCATAACTTATCTAAATTATATTTTATATTTTAAACTACAATAAATTGTAAATTTGTGATATATAATTAAGTAGGTAATTTTTCTTCATTCTCGGATGAGCGTGGTGCCCCTTAGATAAGTTCAGGTTGGGAACCGCTGATTTAGATACATCTAGAGAAGAATTTTCTACATCTTGTGTACCTACGTGTAATAATTCAGAAAAGTTCAGGCGGCACTGCCTATATTAATATATTATAGACTATAGTACACACAGTACACATTCATTTAAGAAACTAATAGTTAATTACTAATAAGGAAATTCAAGTTTGTATATCAACTTAATTTATGCATGTGAATATATATATTATATAATATATATATGATCGCTTCACGATAGATTACACAATAATATTTTAAACCACATTTAACTATTCTGGTCTCTAGTGCTTACATAATTTTACTTACATACATTATGAACATTAGCAACTTTCTAAAATATTACATATAACATGAATGTGAGTTCAGTAAATGGTTATGAAATATGAATAGGTATATAAAAGCTGTGATTGACTTGTTGATTTTTAATATTTTGAAACTATTATTTATTCAGAATTTAAAATCAAATAGTTTTTTTAAAATACTCTAAAAATTGAGTATAATATTAATGCTATGGATTTATTATTCAGAAGATTATACATATTTATACAACCATTAATACTCGATAAAAGTTTATTGAGTATTATGAAGTATTAAGTATATTGAATTATAAATTGGACAATTTTTGAGCGTACATTTGCAATGTAATCTACGCACTTGTGGACGGAAACAACAAATGGCCGTGTAGCAGTAGCCAAGACACCGGAAATTTCCCGTGGGGGGGGGGGGGTGCGCTGATTATATTGATGAAAATGTGCCGATGAAAAATATTATTATTAACGTTATTATACATGTACCTACATAGTACATACATACATACAAATAAAAGTAAATAAATTCTTTAATACTGATATTCATATTTAAATCTAGCATAAATCTATAATTATCATTGTATGACTGAGTAATGGGGAAGTCCACTTTATTCTCACACCATCGCGCTAACTATCGCCAAATGGTGTTTATCCTAGAATTTGGGTATTATTTTTGTGCGTATTGACCCGTAGCTGCAGCTGTCATCAACTAATATAAATAATTATTATTATTATTAAACACAGACGTTGCAGTAAAATGTTTCCAACTATGAACTAGGCAATAGAATATAGATAATAGTTAATACGTCATTCAGTTTTTGGCTTCTGCTGTTACTGACCACTCAACCACTGTATCTATTATATAGTAAAATATACAACAATAACGTACCAATCTATTTGGATTCTGGAGCTTAGAGGTTTAGACAAGGAGGTACATTTTCGTATTATGATTTACACTATAAACTGCAGGTACACTCATAATCATTGTAATTATAATTATGTGACGACTGTGACGTTTTGTCTATACCAACGCCACGCCGGATAATATATACGCGGTGATACCAGATTGAGCACGATAAAAAAAAAATATTGTGTACAACGTTGTCAGATTTTCATTAGTACCTATGTGTAGTAGATATTACCAATAGGTAATTACTAACATATTACTATATTAGTCGAAAACGATTTTACTATCGATCGATGGGTAGGCATACCCACGGAAGTTGAAAATAACTAGGATAGATAGGAAACCAGAATTTTATCTACAACGATTGCACTAAATTGTGATTAACTGTTATTGTATGTACCTATGCTGTAAATAAGACTTGGTCACAGTTATTCTGTTCTGTTGTCTCGCGCGTGTTCGTAGTGCGGTAGTGTGCGAATTTTACAATAAAATATGGAAAATAATGAAATAAAAATTATTTTATCCGAGAGAGGTAAAGAGTTGGCAAATGTTGGAGCTTTCAAGTACAGGTTTATTGGGTCCAGGGAAAATGGTGAATTGTTGAAATGGCGATGTACACAAAATTATTGTACCGCAACAATCTATTATTATTATGTATTTTTATATTCAGTATTTAACGGAATTAATTGTCATTGTAATATAATATAATAAACTAACTGACGTAGGTACATATGTAATATGTGATTAAAACCCATTAAACGATTTTTATTTTATTACATTCAAATGTATTTTATTTTTTAATATTAATATTATACGATACAAAATGGCAACGTCGCACCTATTTCGTGCTCAATCGTGTTGTTTTTTGGGTTTTTTGGGTTCCAATTGTTTGATTCCAACCATGCTCAATCGGGTTGTGAAAAAGGTCAATCGTGCTCAGCCGGGTTCCAGCCTATATACGCATATTAACACGGCCACCACGTATATAATAATTAGGCCGGAACTTGATGCATTTGCATCTTTTTTCTTATGTTCATATTCAAGGCTCGTTTATACATAAATTTGATTCATCAAGTATAGAATTTAATGGTACAATTTTTATTTTGCATTTTTAGGGGATTTTATGCTTTACGGTAATTTTAGTATTTTTGGTGCATTTTATTAATTTTTGTGCCTACTTTTTTTTTACACATTTGCATTTTTTTTTTTTTTTAAAGTTACTTTTTACTATAACATGTAGTTTCCATTAGCTTGTCGATTATTAACGTTCATTAAATTTATATTTTTTTTTCGCGATCTACGATTATTTAATAAACTGTAGGCAGATATTATTTTAAGACTAGGACACACGTGTGTTTAAAATCGGTTATCGTAATTGACATAAACCCGTGTTTGATATAATTTCATGTTATCGTTTCTCATTTAATTTGAGTTTGACAGCATTTAACAGTTCGATAGTGTCTACTGTATAGAGTATAAAATTCTGTGTTGTAATTTTTAATGTACATTTTTTAACATATAAAAACTAGGTGCCTAATATAAAAAAATATTAATTTAAGTATATAATATATAGTTTTATTTAATTTATTTATAATTATAATTTATATCAAAACAATATTTATCAATTTTTACAGTTAAATATACATTTTTAATACCATTTTTTAACACTTACGTCATTTAATGTTTTTTTTTCGTGCATTTTTATATATTTTTAGGTCATCAAGTTCCGGGCCCTAATAATAATATATGATTAGTGTTTGAAAACTGTAAGAAATATTTTAGTATTTTAATACAATTTGATTTATTTTTAAGAGAGTTCTAATGTGATTAGATTTTTCATACATTTAGGTTCTAGACCAATAAGCTAGTGAAAAATAGACCTACTTCTAGTAGTCCAATTTTAATTAAAAGAAATAATTTGAACTCGTAGTCTTGTGCCGACAGTCATTGTGTTCGGACGTAACTAGTTTCCATTGTGTGCATGTAGTATCGCTTATCGTTTAATTAGTGTCGTTAGTTTTATCGCCGTCGGGCAGCGATCCACGCGCCGGACAAAAGTCCAATACTTCCAAATAAAAACTTCTTTGAGTATTAACCACGATCCTGATTCCGACTGGCTCTCTCAAACTTCAAAGAATAATCGTAAGTCTACTTTAAAAGCATCAGGTCCTGTTTCTCCAAGCCTTCAACAAATTATATCCAACTCACCATCATTAATCACTACTGATACCATAGAGTAATTACTCTATGACTGATACGGCATTCAATTATAACAACAATAATATTTTATCTCCCTCCGATAATGCCTCTACTGGAATGCTAATAGATAGTAATGCTAATACTACTAATACTAGTAATACTGTCGATTCTATTCCGGTCACCTTTATGCCGTCTACATCGGTTGATAATCGTTCTATGTCGTTGGCCCCAGCAAATATGGACTACCAACACAATAATTACGACAACAAAAATTCTTCACTGCGTATTTTTTCACATTATTATACCGGCCCCGCTATCATCTTAGTCGAATGTGTTGATCCGAGCAAAAATCTTGGTAACTGGCACCCGCTCAAAGCTGCTAAATTTTTCTCCGATTTCAAAGGCATTACTATTACTTACCATTACTTACATTAAGCCAGTTAGTTCAAATAAAATCAAAATCACGTTCAACTCCGTGACTACTAGTAACCTTTGCCTAAATTCAAATATGTTAAGCATTAATGGCTTCACTGCTACTATTCCATCCACGCTCTTATATTCATTCGGAATTATTGAAATTGATAATTCTTTCTCTGAAGAAGACTTCCGTGATGGTCTCCAGTTCTCTGTTCCAGTAGAAACATTTAAACGTATCTCGGTTAAAAAAGATGGCACCATTATCCAAACACGTATCGTGGAGCTTAAATTTGTGGCCCCCAAAATCCATAGACATATCTCAATATACAACATGCTCTTCGACGTCCAACCCAGCATAAGATCTCCTGTTCAATGTAATCGCTGCCTTCGTTTTGTCTCACTCAAACATTTTGCCACAGCAAACCACGATGTAGCCACTGTAGTGGAGACGACCACTCTTTCAATGCCTGCCGTCGGCTCATACTGCGGATCCATTTTGCATTTTTTGTAATCTTCCTCATTACTCTACCGTTCATAGTTGCCGTGAATGGTTATTCCAAAGAGAAATTACAAAAATCATGGCAACCGAAAACTTATTATACTGCGAAACTTAAGATTTTAAGAAAAACAGCTTTCACACCTCCGCTTTTAAATACTCTGAAATTGTAAATAGACAGTCTCTTCCAGCCGAAAATACATCTGTCCACGTAAAAAAAAAAAATTAAAACACGTTCCCCCTCTCCCCTAAAACATTTTTCTCTCTCTCGTGAATCTATATCATCTCTGCCTAACGGTAGTTACCTTAACTCTTATGCTCAAAACTCACAATCTCTCGCTCAAGACCCTAATGAATCTTCTTGGGTTCGCCTTCTGTCATTCTGAATCTGAATCTTTAATTAACTCCCCTACTTTACTATCTCCTTTCTCCCCTTCAACTCTTCGAAATTGTATCGAATCTTCTTTACACTATTTCCTCTCCATTCCTAAACTCAGTACAACTCTTTAAGAACTCTTTTATGCATTATTTTTCCTATGTCTATTCCACGTATTTACAATTCTTCTCCTACTCAAGTGTACCAAACACTCTGAAGAGATAATTTGCGACCTCTCCCATATCATCTTCAGCTGCCCCCCATTATCCTCTAATCGTTTAAATCTTTTTAATTTTTAAAATCTTAAAACATCCAACATCTTCTATCCTTAATCCCAATTCTTAAAATGTTATAATCCAAATATTATCCTCCATCCGCGAGACTGGTCTATTCATTTAATTATATCTAATTATTTTAAATGTATAATTTAAATTTAATTGTAAGTATATATGTAAATGTTGAAAAAAATTGTAAAAACACAGTTTAATAAAAAAAAAATTGAACTCGTCAGCTTATTTTCTATGTTTTGTAGGAAAAATTGTTTCATTTTTTTGTCTTGTTGGCACTTAAGTGCATTTGAATTTTGAGAAATTAAGTTAAGTGATTGGGAACCGTATTAGGTACATTAATTATCCAAGATGTCTAAAATCTATTTCCTACCAAACATAGAGTAAAGCTAGTTATTCATTTCGTATAGGTAATTATAGGTCAGAGTTTCATAATTTTGTGAAATATTTCAGACGCTATATATGTTAATCTATTCTAGATAATTATGCTTCAAAACAAATTAAAAAGAAAAGGAGGAGCAGAAAATAACAGAGATAAAAAACGAGTAGAGTTAGAAGAGAGCAACACATGTTTAAAATTGGATAGTATGTTTAAGAACTTCGAAAAAAAGGTTAATGTAGTTTTAGTAAGTCAATCTTCGGATACTGAAAAGAATAATAATATAATTTTACCAATTCAATCTTTAGATACTGAAATTAACAGTTGTAAATCTCAACTTGACGTTGAACTAAGTGATATTATCCCTAATAACAGCAAAATTAACTATGAAGAATGTAATTTTGCTAAAGAAAATAAGAAACAAGATAATTTTGACATTGATCTTAAGCGTACAATAAATAATCCTGACGCCTTTGATTATTTTAAAAAGCCAACTATCTAAATATTTAGGACTTTTTCGAATTTGATCCTTGTCAATCACAAAACAATATTCCCTTCAATCCCAAAAAGCTTATTATTCAGCAAATAATAAACGTATATGGTTATCTTATTCTACAAGTGAATTTGTCAAGTTACCTTTATAGCTATACATTTATAATTACTATAAGCAATAAGTACTACTATAATATAATCTAATATTATATAGTATAAAAGTCGTATGGTAAAAAAGTATAATAATACCTCTTTAATACAGTGATTTAGTAAGATAAAAAATGTAGTTGTAACTTGTAATAGTGTAATATTAAATTCATATTCCTATCAAAAAATGCTTGGTTGGTTCTTTCAAAGTAGAGTAAATTATTTTTTTAGATCTTGGATATGATCACGAGGGCTGCTAAATTCTATTTTTCTAGGGCTGGTCAGATCATGCCGCCCCTGGTCAGTGGTCATGCCCATAGTCTGTGTATTATCCAATACACCACTGCTTAAATTAATATTTTATTGTACACAGTACACATTCACTTAAGAAACTAGTAGATAATTCCTAATAAGGAAATTCAAGTTTTTACTTCAACTTTATTTATGTATGTGAATATATATATTTTTAACTTCTTCGATTTATTTTATTTGTACGGTTCAGATAGTGTTAACAAAAATTTTGTAAACCACATTTAACTATTCTAGTCTATAATTCTAATACAATTTTCCTTTCATGCATTATAAATTTATAAACATTAGAAACTTTCAAACATATTATTGAAAATAACATGAATGTGAGTTTAGTAAATGGTAGTGAATATATCAAAGCTGTGATTGAC
Organism: Diuraphis noxia; assembly: GCF_037042655.1. NCBI lineage: Eukaryota > Metazoa > Arthropoda > Insecta > Hemiptera > Aphididae > Diuraphis > Diuraphis noxia. The sequence continues at coordinate 16,516,921 of NW_028301714.1, read as the reverse complement.
TTATTGATTTTCAATACTTTTAAACTGTCATTTATTCGGAATATAAAATCAAATATTTTAAAAAATAACCCTAAAAGAGATTATTATATTAATACTATACATTTATTACTGAGCAGCTTAGAAATATGTATATAATCAGTAATACTCGATAAAAGTGTTATACCTAGTTTTAATAAGTGTATTGAATTATAAACTAGACAATTTTCAAAAATATTATAAATGTGTATCAAATTTTAATCTAGGTAATTATTAATATTGCTTATGTTTATTTTGCTAATTGCACACTAGAAATTTAGAAATATTTATTATATATTATACCTATATAAACAATTAGTAACTAAGATTTTACAGATTCTAGCTTCATCTCAGGGGGGACTAGTCAATCTATCTAATTAAAGAATTTAATTATTTTCTTGGCAAATAAAATATTATTATTATTGTTATAAAATATAAATACATGATCATATTTAGTATTATTGAGTAAGTTTTTACTTAAATTTAAACATATTAAATCTATCGATCGTAAAGATTAAGATTACTTCTAGAACTAACATATTTAAATTTTAAAATTATTTAAATGTATTAATTGATTCTTTTATATGTAATGACAATAAATTTGTCTTCTATTGAGTAGAGTAATAAAAATGTGTTGTTTTGTCTATCACAGTGTTCAAACAAAACAGATCAAATGAATTTAAAAAGTATACATAAACACAAATAGGTCGGTACGTAATTGTTGAAAAAATAAATTGAGTTTTTAATTTGTAATTTGTAAATTACCTACTAATTTCTTAAATGTTTAATAAACATATAACATTAAAAAATTAAAATATAGACTATAACTAATAGAGGAATAACATATTATTATGTGATACAATACATTGATTCAATTATTATTATAGAAAAACACACGGCAACATTAATTTTGTCAAATCATTATTATATTGTTATTCATTTCATTCATACTAGTTATAAAATATAATCAAATAGTAATATAAAATGTTTATATATTTTAAAACGCGAAAAATATAACAATATAATTTATAAATTGACCATATTGGTATAGTTAAAAACCAATTAATTATTATTATTTAGAATATCTTCCAATAAGTTTAGTACGCAATTTATATCCAGTCTCAATAAACTTAATTCTTTTTTTAATCTCTCAGATTCGTCATATAATTTCCAACCCTCCATCGATTCATCACTTAATTCTTCACTCGATTCTTCGCTTAATTCTTCAATCGCAACTTCGTTCAATTTTTTTTTAAATTCTTCAATCCATCCTTTACTCGATTTTTCAATAATTTCCCCATTCGATTCTACAATCACTTCTTCACTCGATTCTTCAATCACTTCTTCGTTCGATTCTTCAATTACTTCTTCAATCACATATTCGTTCAATTCTTCAATTACTTCTTCGTTCGATTCTTCAATTACTTCTTCAATCGATTCTTCAATCACATATTCGTTCAATTCTTCAATTACTTCTTCGTTCAATTCTTCAATTACTTCTTCACTCGATTCTTCAATCACATATTCGTTCAATTCTTCAATCGATTCTTTATTAATTTCTCCACTCGATTCTTCAATCGATTCTCCAGTTGAGCGTTTTCCTTTAAAAAATCTTTTAGTGATAACATTTTGGTCAACTATTAATTTTCTTTTTCTGTAAATAATAAAAAACATTAAACAATATTCTAATGGTTTAAAAATATAATATAATGTATAAATACTTTTTGGAAGAGATTTCTTCAGTTACCACCGATGATGTTATATTGTTCTTAATATCACGAGATATTGATTCCATTTTGATATATTACAATATTATTTCAGTACTGTATTATCACGCCAACTACAATACAAAACAATGGAATTTATAATATAATATTCTACCAAACAATGTTAACCCATCTACAAAATGTAAGTACATCTTAAACAATAGACCATAGTTCATAAATAAACATCAGTTAAAGAATAGGAGTATGTTGTTTGTGGTCAATCATTAAACAGTAACTTTGAGAAATCATAATAGATAATAATTAAACTTATTATTGTTTGGAGACCAATTATCATAATAAATATACCTAGTGGTCAATCATTAAACAGTAACTTTGAGAAATCATAATAGATAATAATTAAACTTATTATTGTTTGGAGACCAATTATCATAATAAATATACCTATATAAAAACGTTTCATTACTGGCTTTAGTGGAAATACACGATGTATAGAATAAACAATATTTCATAATCAATAACTTCAAGTTTTTGACATTTAAATATTATTATGCTTGGTTAGCTCAATTAAATTGTAATAATTAATAAGAAATATTCGTCGGCCAGACTAAAACAAAATAGGGTTGATCAATATAACACAACACTTGAGATATCAGCATAGCTGTTGGACTGAGGCCTGTAAGAAATCGAGTATATAATACTATTATAATTTTAAAACTTGTCGATTTCGCTAAATTTGTAAATCACGGTCAAACCGTGCAAACTGCAAGGTATTATCATCGATTATAACTACTATTTTCGTAGTATAGTATTTACAATTTATAATAAATGGTACTATGTATGTTGACAACTATTCACGGAGACTTTATGAAAACACAAAATGCGGACAAGGAACACACTTTGTTTATGGCATTGATAATACTACTTCTTCTCCACAAAGGTACCTATACTAAAATACGTTAAATCATATCAAACCATAAATGTTGACCACCATATTTCACCGAGTATAAACAATTTAGTTAATTTATCGTTAGAATGATCACAACTATTAGATTTTAGAATAATATAGACCATGTGGTTTAGACCGTTTGCATCAAGTACTTACGTATAAGCCAATATTCGAAGGAGAAGTGACGATTGACCAGTGATAATTAACGATTAACAGACGTTGATAAAAGCAGATGAGTAACGAGTGAGTAATGACTTTTAAGACTCAGACATCATTCAGTCTCCGTAGTTCTTGAAAACGTATAATTCTTACTGCGTCATAATAAATGACAATAATCGGTGTGAAACGTACCTTATCATTCCAGCAAGTGCAGAATACGCGGCCACAGGTCGATAGTTTTAAGTGCTGCCAACCGGTGGGATAATTTGGTATGTTTGCGGTCATGTAATTTTTATTGTACACTTTTCCCATTTCTCCCACAGCCCCACCAAAAAAAAAAAAAAAAAGGTATTTATTATAAACAATTTTTTTCAAGACAATAAATGCTCGCATTTGGCATAGAAACAAATAGCTAATGAATATTCAAATTACAAATAGATATTATACTCTAATGCTTGTATTGATAAGGCGGTTGAAAGCAGTTATATATTTTCTGTTTTAAACCTAAAAGGCAGATATGATTACCCATACTTAAAATATTTAAATGATTTATTGTGGAAATCGATTGTTGATATTCCTTTAATAACTAATGCTAAATCTTTGTTTAGTTTCTTTATTTCTTTGTAATTTTTTGATTTACTTATTATAATTTTATAATTGACTTCCACAATAACGTTTTCAAACATATTATTGAAAATAACATGAATGTGAGTTTAGTAAATGGTAGTGAATATATCAAAGCTGTGATTGACTTATTGATTTTCAATACTTTTAAACTGTCATTTATTCGGAATATAAAATCAAATATTTTAAAAAATAACCCTAAAAGAGATTATTATATTAATACTATACATTTATTACTGAGCAGCTTAGAAATATGTATATAATCAGTAATACTCGATAAAAGTGTTATACCTAGTTTTAATAAGTGTATTGAATTATAAACTAGACAATTTTCAAAAATATTATAAATGTGTATCAAATTTTAATCTAGGTAATTATTAATATTGCTTATGTTTATTTTGCTAATTGCACACTAGAAATTTAGAAATATTTATTATATATTATACCTATATAAACAATTAGTAACTAAGATTTTACAGATTCGAGCTTCATCTCAGGGGGGACTAGTCAATCAATCTAATTAAAGAATTTAATTATTTTCTTGGCAAATAAAATATTATTATTATTGTTATAAAATATAAATACATGATCATATTTAGTATTATTGAGTAAGTTTTTACTTAAATTTAAACATATTAAATCTATCGATCGTAAAGATTAAGATTACTTCTAGAACTAACATATTTAAATTTTAAAATTATTTAAATGTATTAATTGATTCTTTTATATGTAATGACAATAAATTTGTCTTCTATTGAGTAGAGTAATAAAAATGTGTTGTTTTGTCTATCACAGTGTTCAAACAAAACAGATCAAATGAATTTAAAAAGTATACATAAACACAAATAGGTCGGTACGTAATTGTTGAAAAAATAAATTGAGTTTTTAATTTGTAATTTGTAAATTACCTACTAATTTCTTAAATGTTTAATAAACATATAACATTAAAAAATTAAAATATAGACTATAACTAATAGAGGAATAACATATTATTATGTGATACAATACATTGATTCAATTATTATTATAGAAAAACACACGGCAACATTAATTTTGTCAAATCATTATTATATTGTTATTCATTTCATTCATACTAGTTATAAAATATAATCAAATAGTAATATAAAATGTTTATATATTTTAAAACGCGAAAAATATAACAATATAATTTATAAATTGACCATATTGGTATAGTTAAAAACCAATTAATTATTATTATTTAGAATATCTTCCAATAAGTTTAGTACGCAATTTATATCCAGTCTCAATAAACTTAATTCTTTTTTTAATCTCTCAGATTCGTCATATAATTTCCAACCCTCCATCGATTCATCACTTAATTCTTCACTCGATTCTTCGCTTAATTCTTCAATCGCAACTTCGTTCAATTTTTTTTTAAATTCTTCAATCCATCCTTTACTCGATTTTTCAATAATTTCCCCATTCGATTCTACAATCACTTCTTCACTCGATTCTTCAATCACTTCTTCGTTCGATTCTTCAATTACTTCTTCAATCACATATTCGTTCAATTCTTCAATTACTTCTTCGTTCGATTCTTCAATTACTTCTTCAATCGATTCTTCAATCACATATTCGTTCAATTCTTCAATTACTTCTTCGTTCAATTCTTCAATTACTTCTTCACTCGATTCTTCAATCACATATTCGTTCAATTCTTCAATCGATTCTTTATTAATTTCTCCACTCGATTCTTCAATCGATTCTCCAGTTGAGCGTTTTCCTTTAAAAAATCTTTTAGTGATAACATTTTGGTCAACTATTAATTTTCTTTTTCTGTAAATAATAAAAAACATTAAACAATATTCTAATGGTTTAAAAATATAATATAATGTATAAATACTTTTTGGAAGAGATTTCTTCAGTTACCACCGATGATGTTATATTGTTCTTAATATCACGAGATATTGATTCCATTTTGATATATTACAATATTATTTCAGTACTGTATTATCACGCCAACTACAATACAAAACAATGGAATTTATAATATAATATTCTACCAAACAATGTTAACCCATCTACAAAATGTAAGTACATCTTAAACAATAGACCATAGTTCATAAATAAACATCAGTTAAAGAATAGGAGTATGTTGTTTGTGGTCAATCATTAAACAGTAACTTTGAGAAATCATAATAGATAATAATTAAACTTATTATTGTTTGGAGACCAATTATCATAATAAATATACCTAGTGGTCAATCATTAAACAGTAACTTTGAGAAATCATAATAGATAATAATTAAACTTATTATTGTTTGGAGACCAATTATCATAATAAATATACCTATATAAAAACGTTTCATTACTGGCTTTAGTGGAAATACACGATGTATAGAATAAACAATATTTCATAATCAATAACTTCAAGTTTTTGACATTTAAATATTATTATGCTTGGTTAGCTCAATTAAATTGTAATAATTAATAAGAAATATTCGTCGGCCAGACTAAAACAAAATAGGGTTGATCAATATAACACAACACTTGAGATATCAGCATAGCTGTTGGACTGAGGCCTGTAAGAAATCGAGTATATAATACTATTATAATTTTAAAACTTGTCGATTTCGCTAAATTTGTAAATCACGGTCAAACCGTGCAAACTGCAAGGTATTATCATCGATTATAACTACTATTTTCGTAGTATAGTATTTACAATTTATAATAAATGGTACTATGTATGTTGACAACTATTCACGGAGACTTTATGAAAACACAAAATGCGGACAAGGAACACACTTTGTTTATGGCATTGATAATACTACTTCTTCTCCACAAAGGTACCTATACTAAAATACGTTAAATCATATCAAACCATAAATGTTGACCACCATATTTCACCGAGTATAAACAATTTAGTTAATTTATCGTTAGAATGATCACAACTATTAGATTTTAGAATAATATAGACCATGTGGTTTAGACCGTTTGCATCAAGTACTTACGTATAAGCCAATATTCGAAGGAGAAGTGACGATTGACCAGTGATAATTAACGATTAACAGACGTTGATAAAAGCAGATGAGTAACGAGTGAGTAATGACTTTTAAGACTCAGACATCATTCAGTCTCCGTAGTTCTTGAAAACGTATAATTCTTACTGCGTCATAATAAATGACAATAATCGGTGTGAAACGTACCTTATCATTCCAGCAAGTGCAGAATACGCGGCCACAGGTCGATAGTTTTAAGTGCTGCCAACCGGTGGGATAATTTGGTATGTTTGCGGTCATGTAATTTTTATTGTACACTTTTCCCATTTCTCCCACAGCCCCACCAAAAAAAAAAAAAAAAAGGTATTTATTATAAACAATTTTTTTCAAGACAATAAATGCTCGCATTTGGCATAGAAACAAATAGCTAATGAATATTCAAATTACAAATAGATATTATACTCTAATGCTTGTATTGATAAGGCGGTTGAAAGCAGTTATATATTTTCTGTTTTAAACCTAAAAGGCAGATATGATTACCCATACTTAAAATATTTAAATGATTTATTGTGGAAATCGATTGTTGATATTCCTTTAATAACTAATGCTAAATCTTTGTTTAGTTTCTTTATTTCTTTGTAATTTTTTGATTTACTTATTATAATTTTATAATTGACTTCCACAATAACGTAACAAATAAAATGATAAGTACAAATGTTTTCACAAAATTGAAATCCGATCATTCTGAGTTTTGTCAGGCTTTTAGGTGAAGATTGATTAAAATTAGTTTTTTTAAATTATTTTATTTCATCAAATACATTAATTTGTGCACTCACTTGCGAGCCGTTAGTTGTTTTTGGAATATTGCATTGATGTTTATTATGCGGGCAGTAGTGGTGTCGTGCTGGACACTGACATAAATGTTCATTTACTACTCACACAACACCAGTACTTGACTTGAACTATTAAACTAATTGCCTGTTGTTTAATCCTTGGAAATGGAGCACATCCAGCCCACTTAATACTTAGTGCAGGTAGCATAAGGGGATTCGGGTTTTTTCCGTATTATTTTCAAGAAATATAAACTACTAGCTGAATTGCCCGACTTCACCTGTGTGTAGTTTTTTACTTTTGTTTTATCAAAATAAAATTCTTAAATCAACACAAATTGTTGTGTTTTAAAGAAGAAAAAAATGTATTTTACTTAATGCTATCAAGTGCTAAATAGTAGTATCTGCTGAATTAAAAAAAAAAAAATAATAATAACAATAATATTAAAAAATGATTCTATGATTATATATAACTTTTTTTATGAATATTTACAAAATATGATACGTAGTTGCACAATTCTAATATGTCTTAAGTAAAAACCTCTTAGTATACCACATTTAGGGTTTTATTTTGTGGTGCATAAACGTACAAATGGCCAGGTCATCCAACTCTAGAAAACATAAATGAATATGTAGTATGTAGTAATAGTGCGAAATACATAAGTGGTGTTTGATAAAATAATACGTTCTGTGGAATAAATGATGTTTTAATTTTACGATGTCTATAAATGCATTAATAACATCGTCGTTTAAATAAGAATTATGTATTGCTAAGGCAGTACAGTGGTCTTTGCTCATAATGTAAATGACAATACTCTTAAATTGTAGTTAAATAATTTAGGGAAACACCACACAAACGCACACAGTTCACTAGTCACAGTCACAGTACACTGATCATCAGTGACTGATGAACCAACAATCGGCGCGTGTTCGTCGTCTGGTGGATCGTAAGTCGTACCACGTTTATCGCATTTCGATAAGAAATGTATTATTATTTTTAGTCGGTGTTTTCTATACAACTCATTAAATATTATATAGCCTCGGAACGATTCATAACACACGCAAAAAAGGTCAGATTCCAGGTAGACGGAAACCCTCGGACCGCCGTGCCGTACGGGCGTATTTCCCGTTATCGGCCGACTGCTATTGTTATTATTATATGAATATAGATATACAAATTACACATAAAAAATTATTTTTGCCGATTTCAACCCTTTAAAATCAAAATTTCGGGCGGCGTGGTGACACCCAGGAAGGTATTTAGAATAACTGTGTGAAAAAAAATTGGAAAAAAGTTAAATAGCGTCGTCACAAAATTGGTACATAAAAAAGGCCTGTTCTTTTATATATATAAGGATATTATATAATATATATTTTATAGTGATATGTGCCATAGCCCATATGTATAGGTAAAACACTATATAACTTTAAAAATATATATATCATTGTATACGAAACACAATTCTGAGCGGAGACAGTTTGTTAGTCTAGGATATTTTATATTATATTAATTATATTATAATTATTTCAAAAAAAAATTTAAAAGAATGTAAAAACTTATACATAAATTCCAAATTAATCAAATCTGATTCATAATTCATAATTTATATCACTCACTTAGTCTTTTATAGTATTATTAGTATACACAGTTATTATAAAGTATTAATATAAATCATTAACAACATTATAACTAATAAAATTAGAATTTAATGCCCACTCTAAAAATTTCAAGTGCCCATGAATATTATTTTTAAATTACATAATATTAACATTTAAATAATATAGTTATATTTTTAATTTAATATGTAATTTCACCCAAATTTGAACTTGAAATAACTATTATAAAAAAACAAAGTGTTATAGTTTTTTGTCACAACATTAACCACTTACTTACGTAGTACCTTATTTTAAATTTTCAATCTTTAACTATAAAATTTAAAGGTGTTATGAGTTTTTAGTGATTAAATCATTTTTAAATTTTTAGTTAAATAATTTTAGCCAACATTTGAAATTTAAACGCTTATATATAAAAAAAAACCGTGCATAATATTATGTATTTTTAATATTTGCCAACTTTTTAACTATTAAATCAACTTATTTGAACTTTATACTAAATTTTCAAGTTTTTACTCAATAAATAAAATTGTATTGATGTTAATAGAATAAAAACTTAAAAAAAGCGACCAAGTATGTATGTAAAATGCCAATATAAACATTCAGTGAAAATTGCATGTATTTACTGTAGGTAATTTGTTTAAGAGTTACACTAATATCTAAAATCGATTTTCTCCAAAACCTAATTTGTTTAAAAGTTCTCGTTTTTCCTTATTTTTATTTTATTTTTTGTTTTTCCCGGCCTTTTTGACCTCCCCAACTTATTAACTGGATTCATTTTACCACCGGAAAAGCAACTGAAATTGATAATCAAAGCATTATTTCGACAATTTATGGTGTACACACATAAAAAAAAAATAATAATAATAATGACAACAAAAAACTGAAAAAACACACATATCATTGTAAAATCTATACATTCAACGCCACTCCGCTAAGAATCTATAATGTCTTGGGGGGGGGGGGGGTGGATATGACACTCGAATTGGGATCCATTTGGACCTACCTATAGGTAATATTATTCGTATTTTGTTATATTATCGGACACACTTTTTAACTTATATGCCTAGTAATTATATTGAAAATGATGGATAAGTCATAATATTTAGTGGTGGAACTTATAAATTATGGCCATTGGAAGTTTAATTTTAAATGTGTTGATGTAGGGGTTGTCGGCCATGGATGGTACACTGTGTAAGTGTCGTTTCGTGTAAAATATTTTTCTCCGATTGGCTGAAGTAGGTGGTTCCATTATGTATACCATGTAGTATATCTTAATTTTATCACTCGATATCAGAGTAACCAAATTATATAATGGCCAAATAGACAGGCATGTCAGCAAGATAACACAGTCATGGTTTGACTAGGCCACCAGGACACCGGGATTTTCCAGGTGGGCCGCCATTCAAATGAGCCTATAGCCTATAGGGGCTGCAGTAGGCTATTTGGGGCTGGTAATAATCAATGCGGGGGCATTTGTATATGTTAAATGGTAATACAATTAATAATATAATATTATTAATAATGTTTAACTGCTGTGATAACCGTGCCTACTTATAGCCAATACTATTTGGTATGTAACGTTTAAATATAAAAGACCGAGGGCGAGGATATTATTAATTCTACTATTTATTTTAATAATATTAAATATAATTTGGTAATTTTTTTTATCTCTAAAAAGTATGATAACATATTATTATGATGCTCTGTACTATATAGTATATTATAGTATATTATAGTATATTTTTGATTGTATATTTATGCCATTTATAGTAATTATCAGTTGAATGTTATTTTTTTTTCATCAACTTTTCGTGTCAGCGTCTGTTGAAATATGGTGAATTGGTAACATTGGTAACCATGATTCAATAAATCTATGTAAATAATTAGATAGATCTATTTATTAATGATGGCACCATTCGGTGTACGTGTATTATGAGTTACAATAATATTTTAGTATTTATTTATTATACTATTTTAATTTTTATATAAATATTATTATTTTATATAGTAGAAGTGTTATCATCAAAGTTTAGTCGGATAGTTTATTGTATACAATAATAAATTATGAATAACTTAATCAAAAACGAAAAAAGAAAGTATCGCGGAGAAGCAGAAAAACATAGAGAACTTTTCAAAAAAAAAATGACTAAAGAAGCAGAAAATGTTTATAATAATTATTGCTCTTTAAGAGAAGATTCTAACATTATGGCAAGTTCAAAAGTTCTACCTAATTTGTTATTTAAAAGATTAGATAATTTAATTTTTATAATTAGATGGATATTTATTTTTGTATGAGTTGTCAGGTAGGTATTTATATTTCAGTGGAATTTTATTATAATTATTTTTCATGGAGGAAAATTATTATGTTTTCATTGTTTCAAAATTTCAATTGATCATTTTTATACTAAAGGCAATATGGCTTGATTATTTTACTATTTTAAACATTTTACAATATTAAATTTTCATAAGATTGGTCGTTGTTAAATAAGATCACCAAACATTTGAATTTATTTTACAATATTATTCAAAAACCATACTTATTGATAATAAAATTCTAAATTATTGAATTTCCTTGTCTGGTAACATTTTTAATACAATATTGTATAATAATAATTTCAAATATTTCAAATAATAATATAATGCATTCCAAAATTCATAAGTGTATGTAATTAACATTGTATGCCATATACGAGGTTTTGTTATTGATATTGTTGTTACGAGTTTTTGATTTTGTGTATTATCTTATTAAAATAGCGAGAAAAACCTTCGACCATATAAGCTATATTATATATATATTAGCTTATATGGTCGAAGAGAAAAACAATTATATTATGATATCAAAATGTGCAGAAATGTACAGTGCATCCAATAAAAGTGCTGTGTAGCACACGATATAGTAATGTGGAGTAAATCATGGTATAAAAAATAATATAACGTAATCGAAATATTGGATTTTTTGAAAACTGCGGTAACGTGACGTCATCTGTAGTTTGTATTTATAGTAGAATTACCAAAATTCCACAACGCATAGGTAAGAACTTTATCTGTGTCATAGCGTCGTTATTGTTTTGATAACATAAATATAATTAAAGTTTTAAGCTTAAGAAAATGCATTTATTTTTACATTAAATTACTTAAAATTATTGGTTTGTGCTATCAAAAAAATAACGACATTACGACACAGATAAAGTTCTTACCTATGCGTTGTGATATTTTGAAAATTCCATTATAAATATTGAGGAAGAAAAGTTGTCCCGCGCTAAACAGATTTTGCTATGTTATACGTTTATAAGACGGAGACTACACATGCGGGTGTGGCGTCCTCTTAACTGCGTGTTGATTGTGCATTTTGGTTATCTTGCTGACATGTCTGTCGAGTTAGCCATGAGCGATGAGCCTATTAATTATATCGCATAGACGAATCTTAATAATCTAATATTCAACTTATGATCATGTGGACGTATGGTTACATTAATGCAGGGGTGTTATTTAATAACCAGCCCATTAAGCATAAGTGACACAATACACGATACACGATACAACCGTATAAATATATTGTGTTACATATAATTATGAATTTTTTTTTTTTTAGGGGTTTATTGGGCCTTTAAGACCATCCCGTCTCACAACCAAGCTTCCATCCTTCTTTATCCAAAGCTAGATTTCTCCAATTGGAACAACCTCCCAACTGCTCAACGTCCTTCTTTACAACATCTTCCCATCGCATTCTTGGTCTTCCCAGAAGCCTTTTACCTACAGGGTTTTGTTCAATCACTGCATGTATAAGTGGATTTTGGCTCCTCCAAGCGTGGCCAGCCCACCGTAGTCTTCTGCTTCTGATGCCCTCCAATATGTCCGCACTACCATACAGTATTTCCAGCTCTATGTTCTTTCTTCGTCTCCACTCCCCAGTTATTTCGTCTTTGACCGGGCCATATATTTTCCGCAACACTTTTCTTTCAAAGACCATGAGCCTATGCTCGTCCATTTTTCTAATTGGCCATGTTTCCGATCCATACAATACAACCGGTCGTATTAAGGACGTATATGTATAATCGTTCCTTCATTCTTCGCGATACGGTTCGTCAGCTTAGTACCTTAGTTAGTCCATAATAGCATATATTCCCGACTTGAATTCTTGCTGCTACCTCGTTTGCTACATTATTTTCTTCGGTCAAAATAGAACCTAGATATTTGAACTGTTCTACTCTTTTAAATTCGTAGTTATCCACTCTTATGAACTGACAGAAAGGTAGTTCCCTTCTACTCAAAAACATATACTCCGTTTTTCCTTCATTTACACATAGTCCTACTTTTGACGCTGCATTATGCAACCTACTGAATAAACTCTTCAACCTATCCTGAGACTCTTCCATCAATACTATATCATCAGCATAAGCAAGTATGCCTATCGACGTGTCTTGTAGCCTAATACCCTCGTTAGGCCCAATTTTCATTTCTCTAATTACCTTTTCCAATACCACGTTGAACAGAATCGGCGATAGCGAATCGTCTTGTCTTAGCCCCGAGTTCACTGCAGCCGGTTCAGTTATTGAATTTCAAGGTCTCCATAACACTTATTGATACTAAATTGACCAGCTTTTGTGGAAAATGAAATTCTTTCATAATATTCAGTAGACTCTCTCTATGAATACTATCATACGCTTTCTTGAAGTCCACGAAAAGTGTATGAATCTCTTTATCAAACTCCCAAGATTTTTGATATAATTGTCTAATTATGAACATCTGGTCCGTCGTGGACCTGTCAGCTCTAAACCCTCCTTGATAGTGTTCTATTATTTGATCCGCTTTTTCTTTTATTCTGTCTAAAACACAATTCGAGAATATTTTATACGCTACATTGAGCAAGGATATTCCGCGGTAGTTGTTGCAATCTTGCTTGTCTCCTTTTTTGTGAATTGGGCATACTGCCGCCACCTTCCAATCCTCTGGAAGTTTCTCTGTTGTCCAAACAATAGTAATCACTTGCCAAATCCACTGTATAACATCTTCTCCTCCCTTTTTTAAGAGTTCCGCTTGAACACAATTTGTGGGGATTTGTGGTTTTTTAATCTATGCACTTGTCTTTTTATTTCCTGCAATGTAGGATATGTACATTCTTGTGTATTTATGTTCTCAATATTAAAGGGGAACTTTTCGGTTGGTTCTTCACAATTTAATAGTTTGTAGAAATACTCTCTCCATTTTTCAGCTATTTCTTTTTCTGCCGTTATCAGCATTCCATCATCATCCTTGAGAAAAGGTTCTTTCTTTTTAAAATCTCCTTTTATGTCCTTTACTCTCTTAAAAATATCCCGGGTTCTATTTAGTCTAAAGTCCTGTTCTGCATCTTTCATAATATTTTGGATATATTTCCTTTTTTCGCATCTTATTATGTTGTGAGCTTCTTTCCTTCGTCTACTGAACTCTGCAGTCCTCTCTTCATTGTAAGTGTCTTTCAGCAGCCATTCCTCTCGGGCTATCTTTCTCCTCTGTACTGCGTCTTCACATATTTTGTTAAACCCGGGTTTTTTCCTCTTTTTCTTTATTCCTATTGTTATTTTTGCAGTTTATTGCCCCCCCCCCCCAGGTTTGCTATTTTAGCCCCGGGGGGTTTGGGGGGGGGGCAAAGCCCCCATCCAACTCGAGGTCCTTGGGACCTCGAGTTTGGCGACCGGAGCCGGTAGGCGAAGGGAGCTACTATATACACTTATTTATGTACAATGTTAAGACAATGTTGAATTGTTGTAATTTTTTAAATGTATTATATATTATGTGTTAAATAAATATATTATTATTTAATTGATATTAACTTTATTCTGTAATTATTCTTGATTATTTTTAATAAATTATTATTGCGCCATCGTTTTTAATAGGTTAGAATACGTAAGTACAAAAAAATAACAAAAATGGTCCTCCACGCGGCATTATAGTAGTGTTGCGCGCATGCGTATAAACGTAAAATTGAAAACTTTGGAAGGCCATAACTTCGAAACTAAGTGAGAGCGACCAATTCTGATTGCACCATCGTTTTTAACTCGATGAGTTACATAAGTAACGATAAAAAAATTCAAAATGGCGAGGGGGAGCTAAACTGTGATAGTGTCTTTAATTTATCTCTTGCTACAGTTATATCCCTTAGATGATTGGTTTGGCCAAGACAATCATATGGTTTAACAATGTTGATTTCATTAAGTATAAAATATATATGTTCACTATGTCCTAAATGTTGAAAAACATAGGATTAGTCGATGCATATCTCAAAGTCTTAAAGTTGTGTATTTATCAATAATACATTTTTAATATTGTAACTTGTAACAAAGATGAATATCCCAACTTTTTGTTATTTCAACATTTATATATACTTCTATCAAGTAAAGAGTCAATATGTAAATTATTATTCATGTAAAACATACACCATGCTTTAAATTTGAGTTTGCTCTGAATTCTAAAAATAAAATAAATAGTAATCCATGTATTCATTTTTTTATGTAAAAAATTTTGCTAAAAAATAATTAATATCATTTTTTTAAAGTTTTGAATATAAAATATTATCATATACTCAGTAGGTGCCTAACTAATATAATTTTTTTTTTATATTTTACTAGCACTCAAAATGTTTCCTACCTACCTAACCTCTTTAAAGATCAGATTTTGATTCTAGATTATACTTTGAAGAGGTTATTTTCCATCTATAAATTATTGACTATTTATATGTAATTTACATTTCTATAAAAAAAAAACTCAGGAGGTTAATGAAAATTAAATTTTTGATTTTCCTAATGGTTCATGAGGGTTTTTCTTTATATCACTGCTGATTTTATTTTATTCAGTTTCATATTTAAATCCTTATTTCAAATCTAAAAAAGTTTGATTGTTATTAAATTGAAGAAATTTTGTCCAATATGGAGTAACAGCTTCATCAGGAACTTGATTTTTAATGTAGTGAAATGGATATTAAATTTAAATTAAATTTCACCAAACAAAATATTTCTTCTTGGAGTAGAACTGGGAATCGGAGTAGGTATATGACTTTGTTCCCTTAGTCTGACAGAAATAATTTTTTATCACAATAAGCGTTTAAAATTTACTATTAGTAATGTTGTAGATAGGACAATAATGTATCTGGTAAAATACAACATTTTGAAAATTATATTTTAGTAGTTCTATTTCCCATTTATTTGTTTCATCAGGTAAATCAGTCAAATAAATATCTAGATTAATTAATTTTAATTTATCAAATACTAGGCAATCAGTGATCTCTGACATTTTAATTTGATCAACATTATGTATTTTCAGTCTTAAATTGTCTTAAGTTAATAGGTCTAGAAATGTAACTCTTACCAAGAACTGAATCGCTGAACTCCATTGAAACCAATGATTGATACTATCTCACTTAAGAGGGCACTACACAACTATTTGATATATTCATTTTACAAGAACATAACATGGTAAATTTACACTCAGCAGATCATGTTTAGCAACATTTATCTGAAAATTAGAGTGAATTTTGAGTTTTTTTTACGATAATTAAATTTTATAGCAAGTTATGCGGAAGGTACATAAAAAAGCGTAAATCAAAAATGCTCATAACTCACTTAAAAACTAAGTTAACTTAAAAAACCTACATAAAAACATAGATAATGTTCTTACTATCAAGCTTCATAACAGGTCAATTTACTCTAATTTTTAAACTAACGGAATTAAACGTGATCTGCTAAGTGTGCATTTGCTATGTCATTCACTTATAAGACAATGGAGACTACATAGTACAAATATATGTGTAATAGCGTCCTCAATGAGTCCTGTGTAAGAGAAGTCAACACATTTACATTAATATAGGAATGTGTTACAGCTTATTCTGAAGTATATTAAACATTGTATTTTATAATCATTTTTATTGATCAACATATCTACTCATTAATGATTAATGTTACCGAACAAGAATTCAATAGCCTTAAATAAAGGCATTATTGCATTTTTAAGTAGGTAGATACTCATATTTTATATTTTAAATTCATCCAAAAATATAACTATGTACTAAATATTAATATATGGACTATATGTAGTTGATTTATTTTTCAAATAAACAAAATAAATTTAAAATACACAATTGTCAAACAGTTAACCATAATTGCTGTATGTAACACGTAACACACTATATGAAATACAGTAGGGTTACTAACAAATAACTGTGTAAACATAACGCATAAGAGTTAGATTAATACATCATATAAGAGTATAAGACCATGGTCCACACTCCAAAATGCAACTATTGACAACAGTAATTATATCAGTGGTAGCACGTAAAATCCAGAGTGCCAAAAAAACAACAGAACTGATGAACGTCTGCACAGTTATAAAAGTAAAGTAAAAAGTTAGTATTACATTTCTCACCTGAAGATCCTCTACAATCTACCCTACATTGTGGTTTCGTGTGAACTCTTTGGGATTGATATATTAACAACATTTAATATACTGATCATTAATTTAATTAACACTCATGGTTAGGAAACAACGTGACTCGCCCAACAATACGGCCGTTGAGACTAGACTGAACTTAATAGTAAATATCATAATAACATTAATCACATAATCAGTTCCCCTTCCTTATCGATTAATAATAATATAATATAATATATAGGACATTTACCAATGTTAACAGATATAACAATAATACTTTAAAGTGCTCTTCACTATTATAGCCTCTAGTACTAGTACTAAAACTTTATTTACATACATTATAAGCTTTCTAACATATTACATATACCAAAAATGTAAGTTCAGTAAATAGTAATGACTAGGTTTATAAAAGCATTAAAAGCTGTGTTGACTTGTTGATTTTTAATTTTTTTATACTGTCATTCATTTAGAATATAAAATAAAATATTTTTAAAAAAGCCCTATAGATTGGTCATTATATTAATACAATAAATTTATTATTTAGAACCTTATAAATGTATAACTAACCATTAGGCATTAATACTCGATAAAAGTTGTATACCTATTTTTAAATGTTTTAATAAGTGTATTGAATTTTATGTTCGAAAAATGTTATGGATGTGTATTAAACTATTAAATTTTAATCAAGGTAATTTTTGTATATTTAATGTTGAACATTAGAAATTCAGATATATTTATTATTTATTATATGTCTAAACAATTAGTAACTACAATTTTACAGATTCAAGATCTACCTTTTTTTTTTTTTCCTATGGTATTGAGGACCGGAGAAGGAACTATGTTGCCTCAAGATCTACCTCAATGGTGAATTGAGTTAATGTATCTAATATATTTTACATTATACTGTATAATAATAATAATAATAAAATGTTATAGGTACCTACATGAAAAATTTAACTCTTTTTATTTTGGAAAATTAATTATTATTATTATTTTACCATAAAGTACTACATACTCACATTTTGCACAATTCAGTAAGTTTTACTTATATTTAGAATAAACTTATTAAATCTATTGATCGAAAAGGTTAAACAAGTTTAATTTCAGAAATTAGTTAGATATTTACATTTTAAAATCAATTAAAAAATATAGATTTTGTATTTTACATGTCTCAACAAATTTTACTTCTGGTTAGTGGTTAAGAAATAAAAAAAATTAGTTAGCTGAATCTCTAACGACAACTTCTGCATGTGAACAGTAATTTTTTGAATGGCAGAGAAAATAATCATGATTTAGATTGTTGATCAACCAAAATCAATTCTAATTATAAGTATTATTGGTGATTATGGTAATCTATAGTAATCTAATAATAATAATAAATATAATGTGTTGTAATATAAATTAGTTCAAAATACAACTCTCGCAATGAACGTCATACTCAATAAAAAAAAATATATAGTTTTCAATCCATTTAAACCTTTGTATATACTATATACCAGCCATACATTATGACTCAATATTTTCAGATGTTCATATATCATATGAGTCAAGGTTCATGAGATCATTTTCAATTTATTTAAAATTTTAATTTTGGTGTGGGCTAAGGGGAGGGGGGCACTTTAAACCCCTGTTGGCGCCACTAAATATAATAAAAATAAAATATACATTTTTATTTAAAAATGTCTGTAGTGAAGATAATGATAAAAGGTAGAATTGAAAATATTTCAGTAGTCGAGATAAAGTAGTTGTGCACATTAGTTAGTCAAGACAATATTAAAGCACTATATGATTGAGATATCGGATAAAAAGTAAAATTCGATAAGTAAAAGTCATTAACTACTGTAATACCAACGGGTCAGAATAAATTATTACAAAAAAATGATATCCATACTTCTGTTAGCTCAGTCATCTTCTAGTCAATCACAGTATTCAAACAAAATAATCAAAGGATTTTAAAAAGTGCACATAAACATAAATAGGTATATAATTGTTGAAATAATAACTTGAGTTTTCTAATCTGCGATTTTAAATTACCTACTAATTGTCTAATTTCTGAAATGTATGCGATGTATATAATATTAAATAAGGTAAAATTAAAAATAAAGAATATAACGTATGATTACTATGTGATATATCACAGGGCTTATGAACTTATACCTATTGAGTTTTGAGTATTGGCTATTGAACAGTTCTTAAATATTAGTTGTGGAGATTAACACAAAAGCGCTAGTAGTCAGTTTTTATCACATTATATTCATGGCGTTTTGCCGCTTTTTTTCAATTTTTCATTTATTGAATTATATCATAGATAAAGAAAATAATATATAATAATATCAACGTCAATCGGAAACGACACCATTTTCGTTGTCTATGGTTAGTTATTACTTTGTAGTTTTATACTTACCACTGTCAGAACAAGACAAGTATAGACAAATACCATCGTACACCAAAAATAAAGTAAATTACTTTTAAGTTTTAATTGACAAATTTATAAGTTTAATTTACGACAAACATAAACACCTATTATTCCGATTTCAGTATGGTTTCTAATAAATGTGTGGTTAAAGGCTGTTCAAATTCTGAAAAAAGAAAATATTTATTCCCAATTAATGGCTTGGACTTTGCGATATGGGTAGAAAGAGCTGCTAATCCTATCCTCCACAGTATTTCAAAGGAAAAGATCAGGAAAACCTATCAAATTTGTGGAAGACATTTCGAAACCATATGTATTAGTCCTGGAACAAACAAAAAACTAAAAAACCGATTCCTACCAACTATAAATCTTCCACGTAACATTTTGTCTTTAATGTGTGTACTGTGTAGCATGTATATGTTCAATGTTGTATGAATATAATCTGGTTAAAGTATGTATTTATTTAAATATAATAATATCTTATGTTTTTCTATATTAGGTAAATAAAGAATAAATTATTATTAATTTCTTTAGTTTTATATCTAAGTTTTTAGAATTTTAGAATTTTGGAATAATTTGATTATTTTAACATTTTAACAAAGCAAACCTTATACTTACTTATATTTTGTTGCTTGTGTTTGTATGTAATATGTATGTATGTTTGTACTATGTATGCATGTATGCATTTGATAATTTAATATACAATTTGCTTATTTATATCTAGTAGAATCAGCTGAAACTACATTACATTGGTCCAATAGAGTATCACCGTCAGTATTGAAACAACTACCTATACAATATAATGGTGAGCCATTCAAAATAAACCTTGAATTTTTGTTAAATTTCATACAAATAACTGTGTGTATTGTTATATGACATAGATCATATAAATGGTATTGAACCAATGAAAACTTCACCCAATAATGATTTGGAAATTCAAAATTTTACTGGCCATTCATCAAGAGTGATATCAGAAAACATAAACTAAAGTATGCCATAAAGTTGAGATTATTTTAAATAAAATATTATGTTTTATCGAACATTAATTTTAATATCTGTTTTAAGGATTTGGCTGTAAGAAGAATTTGTTCAATGTTTCTAAGACTGTAAATTATGAAGACATGGCAAAAGAAGTGCCAGTAAAACCCAAAACATCATTGTTAGGAGTTATAAATGTCAAACGGCAATGTCAGTTAACACCTAAATGTGAAAAGTTATACTTGTCAAGCATAAAATTAATTAGAAAATTAAATCGTTGTTCAAAACAAATTGAAACTTATAAGAGTAAGGCAAGAATGGCTCACAAACTCTCAAAAGATAATTCGCTTAACCAACTTATTAATAAAGTTGATAAAATAACATACGGTTTCATCATGTCTCAAATCAAAAATCAGTCAAAGAAAGTTCAGGGACGAAGATTTACTTTAGACGATAAAATCTTAGCTCTTTCAATCTACAAGCAAAGTCCAAAGGCATATATATATATCTTTCTACAATATTTTCATTGCCCTGTCAAAAAACCATTATGGGGTTGTTAAAAAATTTTCTGTTTTTGCCTGGAATAAATCAACACATAGTTGATCATATCAAAAATAGAGTAAAACATTTAAATTTAATGGATAGAACTTGTTGCTTGATGTTTGATGAAATGTCACTACAACCAGAATTAACATATGACAAACATGTTGATAGTGTTTTTGTTTTTGAAGATTTAGGATCAAACCAAAGAAATTTTAATTTGGCAGACAATATATTAGTGTTTATGGTCCGTGGTTTGGGAAAAAAATTTAAACAGCCCATTTGTTATTATTATGTCCAAGGAACTACAAAAACTTTTGATTTGGTGCAATGTATCCGTCAAGTCGTTCAAAGTATACTAACAACAGGATTAAACCTGGTAGCTACTTTATCCGATCAAGGAAAAACTAATGTTGCTGCAATCAATATATTAAAACGTGAAACATCAATATCATTCTTAAAGCAAGGACTAGACAACTGTAGTGAAGGATATATAATAGATGGACATGAAGTTGTGCATATATTATATGATCCACTTCATTTGCTAAAGTGCATTTGGAATAAT
This sequence comes from Diuraphis noxia, assembly GCF_037042655.1. Taxonomy (NCBI): domain Eukaryota; kingdom Metazoa; phylum Arthropoda; class Insecta; order Hemiptera; family Aphididae; genus Diuraphis; species Diuraphis noxia. The sequence goes on along the minus strand of NW_028301714.1, from coordinate 16,495,144 downwards.
TTATTAATCAAAGATGTTAAATTTACTTTAAATAACATTGAGTATACGGCATCATGGAAATTCATACACAATTTATACTTTGCTGACAAGAGTAATGAAGATATGGGTTATAGACAGGGGCGGATAGGCCCACCGGGATACCGGGACTTTCCCGGTGCGCCCCTGTATTACCGCCTACCGGCGCCCCCTTCCAATATGCAGTGGTGTAAATTTTTCCAAGATGGAATCCATAGGGCTTTTTACATTTAGGACCTTCAATTAATTTTTACTTAGCGTCTAAGCAAATTTGTATTCTGTATGAAATACCTATAACATGTATAATCAAAATAAATTTTTAAGTTTTCAAAAACTTAGTTATTGAATTATTTTATATTATTCATCTTTCATCTATATCTAATATCTGTGTAATTGTTTTTAGGTTTCATTGGAAAAAAAGTTTTGGTATCCCTGATTGTATACCATATATAGTAAAATAATTAATGTCGCCCCATAAATATTTTCCCGGTAAATTTTTTTTTGCCTATCCGCCTCTGGTTATAGAGCATTACCAAAATTGACAGAAAAGCATGTTGTCATAGAAAAAATGAGAAAAATGAAGGTATCTACTGCTGCTCAAACACTTAGTCACCGTGTTGCATCAACTTTAAAACTAATGAGTGAATTAGGTAATTTATATATTTTATAATAATTAAATTAAGTATTTATCAATTATTAATGGATACAATTCTTAATTTTTCAGCACCTTCTAATCCTGATCTTGGTAGTAATGCTTTGGGAACTGCTGCATTCTGTTTATTTATGGATCAATGTTGTGATTCAGTAAATGCTGCTACAAGAAATGCTATGGATGGAAAAATCCTAAGATCAGCAGTCACGAGTTTATCTTCACACATCACATTTTGGAATACAGCTATTGAAGTTTTTAAAAGTATGAGATTTGTTCATTTAAACAAACAAACTAACACCACTAAAGTCTCTACTCCTCCGTGTGTCAAAAATTGGATAGTCACATTGTGTGGGTTCAAATATGTGTGGCCTAAATTACAAAAAGTTGGTTTTAAATATTTTATCACAAGAGATATGAACCAGGACAGTTTGGAATGTTTTTTTGGTTCGAGTCGTCAGCATGGTGCTAGAAATACCTGTCACAATTATATGAATACTTTCAAAACTCTTCTTTTAAATAATTTTTCTTCAGTGAAATCGATTGGACAAAATTGTGAACAAGATAATATTGATTGTTTATCAAATCTAAAAAGCTTTTTATCAAATAAATCATTAATTGAATTAAATACACCTAATACTGTACAACCATTCAATGTGAACCCTCCAATTCAGGTAATATATTCAAATAATTCATATATGAGTGATATGGTATTAGGGTATATAATAGGTTTTATTTTAAAAAACATTTTTACATTTGTAAATGAATGTGCGGTTTGTAAATATGAATTTAAATCGCCAGTTCAGTCAAATAAACTTATTATATCTCGACAGTATACAAAAAGAATTCGCTCAACCAACCATCTTCATTTTTGTGTAAATTAATTTCAAGCATTTTAAAATTGTTGAATCAGTCTATAGATGATTTAATATATAAAAATGATGTTGGAAAACAACTTTTATTACTTATTGACTGTCAAGTACCTTGGTGTCGCGCTGGACAAGAGGTTAACCTGGGGGCCTCACATAGCTTCTAAATTACAACAAGCATACCAGCGCCTCTCAATGCTATTTCCTATCCTAAACAAAAAATCAGTTATACAAAAAAAATGCTCAATATTAATTTACTAGCAATTATTACGCTCACTAATTACCTATGCTTGTCCTATCTGGGGAAACTGCTCAGTGACACACTTAAGAAAAATACAAATTTTCCAAAACAAAGTATTAAGAATAATAACAAACGCACCATAGTTCATACGCAACAAAAATCTACATAAAGACCTCCCAATCATAAAAATTCAAGATCATATAAAATCTCTAGCAGAAAATTTCCATAGTTCACTCCAAAAATCAACTGGCTCAATACACTTCAACTTACACATACGTCCACCACCTCAAAGACGACTAAAACGCGGTCGCCCACACGATCTTATTCGATAATGCTATTAAATAACTATTCACTACTGTAATTATCGTTCTTAATTGTAATTGTAAAAACTTATATCATGTTAAAATTAGTCAAAAAAAAATTATGTTATTTATCCATAGATGTAGATAGCCTTATAGGCTAGGAATGTCTTATTATAAAAAAAAAAAAAAAAAAAAAAAAATTACTTATTGAATTGCACATTGATTTTGACTTCTCATGTGAATTACATAGATTAACAATTAAAAATATTATTATTAAACATTCAATTAATTTAACCTTGTTTACACTCTGCAAAAATATGAATACAATTTTGAAAGGTGTATCTGGCCCACTCAACTCTAATGCTAAACTTAATAAAATTGCAGTAGATTTTTATAATAAACATTCAAGAAGATTTAAACCAAAGTTGTTGAAATCATAATTACCTTTACCATATATTATAAAGGAAGAAATTATAAAAATTTGTTCATTGTTGTATAATATAAGTTTTATTTTATGTTTTAATATATTATTATATTGTTATCTTTGTCAGATTTTGTATTACTTAACTTAATAAATTAAAATTGTATATAGAATATACACAATAATTTATTATAATTTATAATTATACATTAATACAGATTAAACAGAAATTCAGATTCAGAAATGTATTATATGCTATCAGGCCCTGCCGATTTAATATCACACTAGTTCGGGAGATAGCCACCATAGCGCTGTAATCACAGAACCAAGATATACAATAAAAATAAAAATAATGAACTTGAACTAATAGACTTAACACTTAAATAATCTATGTGTGATAAAATATTTTTTTTCTAATCATCATATAATTATATAATAAAATACAGCATAATTTAAAATTAATATTTGTATTACATGATGCATAAAAATCTATTTTTATTTTATTTTAAAGCCACTAGTATACAACTATGATAGGTAACTTGACAGTTACAAAACAATACAAATTAAGATTAACAATAGATTAATTCTAATATACTAATATATTATATTATAAAGCCAGCCTCCAACAAAAATAATATTAATAAATAATAAATATTTCTATTGTATGATTATGAATTAAATATTTTAAATATTTAAATATCTTTTGTCTAGATTACATTAATATAATTGATCATTGATAATTTTTTAATATATTAATTTAAATAATAACTATCCAATTCATTACTTGATATAGTGTTACTTTTTATACAAATGTTAAAAAACATGTCATTAGTCATTATTATTTGTCATCTCCATCTTACAAATACATAAAATACCTGCAAATTGTATGTTCTTAATAATTCACTAAACTCTGTTATACATAATGTTATTCTATTTAAAAGTAAGATTATAATGTAATGGATTTCATATTTTTAAATTTTTATTTTAATGCGAGTTATAAGCATTACAATTTCAATGATCTCAGAATTCGTTTTAAATTAAAGTATAAAAAAAACTAAAAGATTCCTGAGATTATATATTCTTATTTTTCTCAATTATCTAATGATAACAATAATAATTTATTTGACAAAAAAAAAATAGCATACATACTAGTTGGATACAATATACATACATAGTAATAAATTAGATTAAATTAGAATCAAAAAAATAATGATAATAATAATAAATATTTTAAATATTTTATCCCGCCAAATGTAGAACCAATGAGAAAGCTGTATTTTTATATTGGTTTTATTTCGTGTGCAGAATGGTAATATGCAACCGGCGAGCTGCCTATCTATTATTTTTTTTGTCTATGGATATCTCTTAATTCAATTAGTATAATAACTCTATTATACATAACAATGGCTAACTAACGACAACATTAATTTTGTCAAATTTCTTTCTGTTCTCTCGATTTCTTCATCCGTCAACCACCCCTCCACCGATTCATCACTTGATTCTTCGATTACTTCTTCATTCGATTCTTCAAACAATTCTTCACTTGAGAGTTCTCTTGTAAGACATTCTTCAGTGGTAACATTTTGTTTAACTGATAATTTTTGTTTTCTGTGAATAGTAAATAACATTAAACAATATTCTAATAATGGTTTGAAAATATAATGTAATATATAAATACTTTTTAGAAGGGTTTTCGTTAGTTACCACCGCCGATGTTGTATTGTTCTTAATATCACGAGATATTGATTCCATTTTGATATATAACAATATTATTTCAGTACTGCAGTATTATCACGCAAACTAAAATACAAAATAAAGGATTTAATAATATAATATTCTCTCGTACAATGTTAACTCATCTTCGAGGTGTAAGTACATCTTGAATAATAGAACATAGATCATAAATAAACATCAATTAAAGAATTGGAGTATGTTGTTTGTGGTCAATTATTAAACAGTAACATTGGGAAATCATATATAATAGATAATAATTAAACTTGTTATTGTTAAGAGAAAAATAATCATAATAAATATATATATATAAACGTTTCATAACTTTAGTGCAAATATAGAATACTCTAAAAACATCTGCAAGTTTTTGACATTTACATATATTATCTGGTTTGCTCAATAAAGTTGTTATAATTAACTAGAAATGCTCATCGGCCAGACTAAAACTAAATATGGTTGATCAATATAACACAACACTTGAAATATCAGCAGAGCTGTTGGGCTGAGGCCTGTAAGAAATCGAGTATATAATACTATTATAACAATTGAGATAGCAGTAGTATATAAAATCGTGACAAATTATAGATAAATATCACCACAATATTAGTAATTCAGAATTCTTCACTCGATTCTTCGCTTAATTCTTCACTCGATTCTTCAATTACTTCTTCTTTCAATTCTTCAATCCATCCTTCACTCGATTCTTCAATCGATTTTTATTAATTTCCCCATTCGATTCTACAATCACTTCTTCACTCGATTCTTCAATCACTTCTTCACTCGATTCTTCAATCACTTCTTCGTTCAATTCTTCAATTACATCTTCGTTCAATTTTTCAATCGATTCTTTATTAATTTCTCCAATCGATTCTCCAGTTGAGCGTTTTCTTTCTAAAACATCTTTTAGTGATGACATTTTGGTCAACTATTAATTTTCTTTTTCTGTGAATAAGAAATAACATTAGACAATATTCTAATAATGGTTTAAAAATATAATATAATGTATAAATACTTTTTGAAAGAGATTTCTTTAGTTACCACCGCTGATGTTATATTGTTCTTAACATCACGAGATATTGATTCCATTTTGATATATTACAATATTATTTCAGTACTGTATTATCACGCCAACTACAATACAAAATAATGGAATTTATAATATAATATTTTACCAAACCTTGACCTACCAAACAATGTTAACCAATCTACAAAATGTAAGTTGATAGCATTAAGTGCTGCCAATCGGTGTCATAATTTGGTATGTTTGCGGTCATGTAATTTTTATTGTACACTTTTCCCATTTCTCCCCCCGCCCCACAAAAAAAAAAAAAAATGGTATTTATTATAAGCAACTCTTTTCAAGACAATAAATGTTCGCATTTGGCATAGAAATAAATAGCTAATGAATATTCAAATAACAAATAGATATTATACTTTAATGCTTGTATTGATAAGGTGGTTGAAAGAAGTTATATATTTTCTGTTTTAAACCTAAAAGGCAGATATGATCCATACCTAAAATATTTAAACGATTTATTGTGGAAATCGATTGTTGATATTCCTTTAATAACTAATGTTAAATCTTTTTTAATAAACATATAACATTAAAAAATTTAAATACTCGTATAAAGTATAACTAATAGAGGAATAACAGATTATTATCTGGTACAATATATTGATTCAATTAGTATTATAGAATAACACACACAGCAACATTTATTTTGTCAAATCATTATTATATTGTTATCCATTTCATTCATACTAGTTGTAAAATGTAATCAAATAGTAATATAAAATGTTTATATATTTTAAAACGCGAAAATATAACAATATAATTTATAAATTGACCATATTGGTATAGTTAAAAATCAATTAAATATTATTATTTAGACCATCTTCCCATAAGTTTAGTATGCATTTCATTTGCAGTCTCGAGGAAATTAATTCATTTTTTAATCTCTCAAATTCTTCATCCATTATCCACTCCTCCATCGATTCATCACTTAATTCTCCATTCAATTCTTCGCTTGATTCTCCATCCGATCCTTCGCTTAATTCTTCACTCGATTCTTCGATCACTTCTTCGTTCGATTCTTCAATTACTTCTTCGTTCGATTCTTCAATTACTTCTTCGTTCAATTCTTCAATCGATTTTTTATTAATTTCTCCACTCGATTCTCCAGTTGAGCATTTTCTTTTAAAACATCTTTTAGTGATACCATTTTGATCAACTATTAATTTTCTTTTTCTGTAAATAATAAAAACATTAAACAGTATCCTGATAATGGTTTAAAAATATAATATAATGTATAAATACTTTTTGGAAGAGATTTCATTAGTTACCACCGATGATGTTATATTGTTCTTAATATCACGAGATATTGATTCCATTTTGATATATTACAATATTATTTCAGTACTGTATTATCACGCCAACTACAATACAAAACAATGGAATTTATAATATAATATTCTACCAAACAATGTTAACCCATCTATAAAATGTAAGTACATCTTAAACAATAGACCATAGTTCATAAATAAACATCAGTTAAAGAATAGGAGTATGTTGTTTGTGGTCAATCATTAAACAGTAACTTTGAGAAATCATAATAGATAATAATTAAACTTATTATTGTTTGGAGACCAATTATCATAATAAATATACCTATATAAAAACGTTTCATTACTAGCTTTAGTGGAAATACACGATGTATAGAATAAACAATATTTCATAATCAATAACTTCAAGTTTTTGACATTTAAATATTATTATGCTTGGTTAGCTCAATTAAATTGTAATAATTAATTAGAAATATTCGTCGGCCAGATAAAAAAATAATAGGGTTGATCAATATAACACAACACTTGAGATATCAGCATAGCTGTTGGACTCAGGCCTGTAAGAAATCGAGTATATAATACTATTATAATTTTAAAACTTGTCGATTTCGCTAAATTTGTAAATCACGGACAAACCGTGCAAACTGCAAGGTATTATCATCGATTATAACTACTATTTTCGTAGTATAGTATTTACAATTTATAATAAATGGTACTATGTATGTTGACAACTATTCACGGAGTTTTAATGAAAACACAAAATGCGGACAAGGAACACACTTTGTTTATGGCATTGATAATACTACTTCTTCTCCACAAAGGTACCTATACTAAAATACGTTAAATCATATCAAACCATAAATGTCGACCACCATATTTCACCGAGTATAAACAATTTAGTTAATTTATCGTTAGAATGATTATAACTATTAGATTTTAGAATAATATAGACCATGTGGTTTAGAACGTTTGCATCAAGTACTTACGTATAAGCCGATATTCGAAGGAGAAGTGACGATTGACCAGTGATAATTAACGATTAACAGACGTTGATAAAAGCAGATGAGTAACGAGTGAGTAATGACTTTTAAGACTCAGACATCATTCAGTCTCCGTAGTTCTTGAATACGTATAATTCTTACTGCGTCATAATAAATGACAAAAATCGGTGTGAAACGTACCTTATCAGTTATCATTCCAGCAAGTGCAGAATTATAAGCGGCCACAGGTTGATAGTTTTAAGTGCTGCCAACAAACAACTGGAAAATATTGCAACCAGCAGCACATTGTTGTATTGTTTTATATAAAAATTCAATTTATTACAATGAATTAACATATATCCATTTTGATGTTAATTATTTATTTTTAAGCATATCAAACAACATTTATATTACAAAATCCAATTTTAGTAGTATACAGTAACGGACAGTAGACACTGTCTTCTTCAAAAATTTTGTTATTTTAGACAGTTTAACGTAACACAAAATTAACATATAAAACGCAAAATAAAGTAAAAATGGTCGTTTACTGTTCAGTACCTACCAAAACCAATAACAAAAGTAATCATTAATTACGACCATTTTGACTCAAATATTATCATATTCTCGATTCTGTAAATAGATCAACCAGTAGTGCATATAATCGCCGTTCAAATAAGTATAAAAATAAAAACAAGCAAAAACTTTCGAAACACGCAACCCACGTCATAATGCACTTGATTTACATATTCATTTCTGTGCACATAAACAATTGAATTATTTTCAACAAATTATTTTACGATGTCATCGCGTTATTGTGTATCGGCATCGGCATCATACTTTATTTTTACCCTCATCCGAATAATTTATTCCGATTATCAACTGATAATATTAGTCGATCATTTTCGGAAATTCAAAAAACATATATATATACTATAATTTTTTGGATATGCACTACTTCATTATAAACCACTAGTTCAGACAATTGGAGAGAATTATTTTACATGAAACAACAGACATACAATGTAGTATGAACCCTACTTTAACACATTTAAAGTCAAACTTCCAACGACCATAATTTCTAAATTAAGTCTCTCTACCCAATTATAACTTCGTCATTATTTTCAATATAATATTACTAAGAACCTGATAAAGTTTAAAAAACGCAATAAAAATGTCTGCTAACATAACAAAAAACGATTAACATTATACACTATAATATAATGATTACATATTATGTATATTTAATGCACATATAATATTATATTACATATTGTATATAATTTTTATATAGTTTGTATATTGATCTAACAAACAAGGCAGTAGCGTTACACCTAATACACAGATACAAGATGAGCAAGTAAATGGACGGTAATGCCAAATACTGCTAATAATATTGGATAATATATCGTAGTGGTCATATTGTAAGAGCTACAATACAACAATGTGCTGCTGGTTGCAATATTTTCCAGTTGTTTGTTGGCAGCACTTAAAACTATCAACCTGTGGCCGCTTATAATTCTGCACTTGCTGGAATGATAACTGATAAGGTACGTTTCACACCGATTTTTGTCATTTATTATGACGCAGTAAGAATTATACGTTTTCAAGAACTACGGAGACTGAATGATGTCTGAGTCTTAAAAGTCATTACTCACTCGTTACTCATCTGCTTTTATCAACGTCTGTTAATCGTTAATTATCACTGGTCAATCGTCACTTCTCCTTCGAATATCGGCTTATACGTAAGTACTTGATGCAAACGTTCTAAACCACATGGTCTATATTATTCTAAAATCTAATAGTTATAATCATTCTAACGATAAATTAACTAAATTGTTTATACTCGGTGAAATATGGTGGTCGACATTTATGGTTTGATATGATTTAACGTATTTTAGTATAGGTACCTTTGTGGAGAAGAAGTAGTATTATCAATGCCATAAACAAAGTGTGTTCCTTGTCCGCATTTTGTGTTTTCATTAAAACTCCGTGAATAGTTGTCAACATACATAGTACCATTTATTATAAATTGTAAATACTATACTACGAAAATAGTAGTTATAATCGATGATAATACCTTGCAGTTTGCACGGTTTGTCCGTGATTTACAAATTTAGCGAAATCGACAAGTTTTAAAATTATAATAGTATTATATACTCGATTTCTTACAGGCCTGAGTCCAACAGCTATGCTGATATCTCAAGTGTTGTGTTATATTGATCAACCCTATTATTTTTTTATCTGGCCGACGAATATTTCTAATTAATTATTACAATTTAATTGAGCTAACCAAGCATAATAATATTTAAATGTCAAAAACTTGAAGTTATTGATTATGAAATATTGTTTATTCTATACATCGTGTATTTCCACTAAAGCTAGTAATGAAACGTTTTTATATAGGTATATTTATTATGATAATTGGTCTCCAAACAATAATAAGTTTAATTATTATCTATTATGATTTCTCAAAGTTACTGTTTAATGATTGACCACAAACAACATACTCCTATTCTTTAACTGATGTTTATTTATGAACTATGGTCTATTGTTTAAGATGTACTTACATTTTATAGATGGGTTAACATTGTTTGGTAGAATATTATATTATAAATTCCATTGTTTTGTATTGTAGTTGGCGTGATAATACAGTACTGAAATAATATTGTAATATATCAAAATGGAATCAATATCTCGTGATATTAAGAACAATATAACATCATCGGTGGTAACTAATGAAATCTCTTCCAAAAAGTATTTATACATTCTATTATATTTTTAAACCATTATCAGGATACTGTTTAATGTTTTTATTATTTACAGAAAAAGAAAATTAATAGTTGATCAAAATGGTATCACTAAAAGATGTTTTAAAAGAAAATGCTCAACTGGAGAATCGAGTGGAGAAATTAATAAAAAATCGATTGAAGAATTGAACGAAGAAGTAATTGAAGAATCGAACGAAGAAGTAATTGAAGAATCGAACGAAGAAGTGATCGAAGAATCGAGTGAAGAATTAAGCGAAGGATCGGATGGAGAATCAAGCGAAGAATTGAATGGAGAATTAAGTGATGAATCGATGGAGGAGTGGATAATGGATGAAGAATTTGAGAGATTAAAAAATGAATTAATTTCCTCGAGACTGCAAATGAAATGCATACTAAACTTATGGGAAGATGGTCTAAATAATAATATTTAATTGATTTTTAACTATACCAATATGGTCAATTTATAAATGATATTGTTATATTTTCGCGTTTTAAAATATATAAACATTTTATATTACTATTTGATTACATTTTACAACTAGTATGAATGAAATGGATAACAATATAATAATGATTTGACAAAATAAATGTTGCTATGTGTGTTATTCTATAATACTAATTGAATCAATATATTGTACCAGATAATAATATGTTATTTCTCTATTAGTTATACTTTACACGAGTATTTAAATTTTTTAATGTTATATGTTTATTAAAAAAGATTTAACATTAGTTATTAAAGGAATATCAACAATCGATTTCCACAATAAATCGTTTAAATATTTTAGGTATGGGTAATCATATCTGCCTTTTAGGTTTAAAACAGAAAAACCACTCGATTGTAATTAGCACCTTTTGGTTATGACTTACAAATAATAATGACAATAGGGAAGACGCACACGATTATTACTAAATACTTACACATGCGCATTCTGCGCTTCTGATAGCCTACCGACGTAATAGTTTAACTATATACTCTATTCGGAATACGATCGTACCTCGGCGGCTGACTTCTGCGCATGGGCTTGGCTTCGTTCCGCAGTGAGTCTCCGTTGTTTGACTAGGGGGATGCGTCTGACCGTTGTGGACGAAAACTGGTCGCCGCCGAGGTACAATCTCATTCCGAATAGAGTATAGGTACTCCGTCTCAAAGACTAAAATTCATAGGTTCTGCGCACTTTTTCCCCTTCCACTAATCACTACCTATTCAATTATGTGGAAGATACTGATGACTCAGTGTTCTAGTACTTCTTTTGTTTTGTCCAATATTTTTTTTGTGCATTTATTTTGTGCCGGTATTAATGATAATAATAATAAATAATAGGGTAGTGTGTAATGCGAGAGAAACTTTATTTGTAAAATTACAATAAATGACAATTTATATAAAAATTTTATAATTACCTATAGGTAATAGATTCAAGCAGATTATAGTAGACTATAAATATTACATCAATTTTATAATTTATGAAATACGATTATTAAAGAATAATGTACGCCGAAGCAGCACTTACCTTATAATATAATATTGCAGTTTGCTGCACCGACTCGCGTTGTGTTGAAGATAGGGGGGAAGGATACATAAATTACTATAACACGTCAACTTATAGTGTTATGGGCATACAATATATAATAAATAAGAGCAATAATACAATATCAGAAATACAATTAATAATAATAATAATAGGGCTACGTATAGCGAGCCCGTTATAATGAGGGCGCCCCAGTAACAAATACAGAATAATCAATATATTGACACTATTATGCGAATAATACACGAAAAAATCTAATACACACCAAAATGGTATATCATACAAATAAACAAAAATAGCACGACCTGGTTATTGGCTGCAGCTTTCCTCGTTAATACGTAATCCCCGCACAAAGTGACACGGTGGCTCTGAATTTTGGATCTTCCAGTGAAACAGCACCAAATAAAAATACAAAATAGTGATCCGTATATGAAAGCCACGAAGTGGCAACGACAGCACAAAAAGATCGGCGCGCCGTAACGGTGGGCGGACAAGGAGATGTGTCGGGCCCAACCGTTGGCAAAATACAAAAGACGATATGTATCGGTCTCCGGGCTGTCTGGCGGCACGACTTTCAGCCGACAAAAATAAAAAATGACGTAGGACAGCGGAGGGGAGAGCTTGCCGGACACTGTATCACCGAACAGGCGTAGATATATGTATAAGAAATAGTAAAAACCGTTCCGTGCTCGAACAAATAAGGACTATATTTTTTATACTTTTTATAGTGTGTTCCTACATAATAAATGTGTACATGTATATTGTATAATTTATATTTTAATAACTCAGTTAAATTTTGATATAGATTATAGAAACAAACAAAATATGTTCAAAAAATCATTTTATACTTGACATTTTATAATAAAAAATGTTTTTTCTTCTTTGGGAAAAATAAATGTGTACTTGGCACTACAAAACAATGGCCTTAAGCTCTTAATTGTATAATAAGTCTAAATAGAATGAAGTATTCTACTCCTTTAGTATATTAATTAAAATTGTTTAAAAAAATAAATATTACAATTTGATAAGACATACACAAATTATCAAAGAAAAAATGGGTGTGACCCCACTGTTTGTGTTCGGCAAAACACTTAGTATGCGCGTATGCACATATCCGTGGACGTGCTTCAATACTAATATTTACACAAGTTGGCGAGCGTGCGGTAATTGGCCGAAAATGGGTGCTATCGTCATTTCTGCCAGTAAAAACGGGAACTTTAAAAATTTGCCAGCAGTGCTATATATATGTATATTATGCAATGTGTATAAAAAATTTGAAAATAGCTATTTTGTTAAGTTATATTTATTTATAAATTTGAGAAAAAAATTAGTTTAATAGTAGCAGAATTTTAAATAAAAGCAAATTATATTTTAAACAATTCAGCGTATTGTTGTCAATTGTATAACTTTCAGATTTTCACACTAAGGCTAATACAATTTTCAAAATGCGTATTGCGTAAATAAACTAAATACACGTAGTGGTTTTATACATTATGTCGCCATGTAAAGACTTTATATATAGTGGTTGGTACTTGTATAATAGTTATTACGGTTGTACAAACACTTAAAATAAAGGGTCACTAATGTGATCACTCGATGTTAACAATGATAAAAAAAAACTTCGGTAAATTTACTTTTACCCGTAACTTTTGCCTGATGGTATTATTTATCGAGCCCACATTATATTATTCTCTACATATTATATATATATAAGCGTACCTATACATGTTAACAGTCACACTCGCGTACTAAACTTTAAACTTGATGATTATAATACTGAAATAAAACCTAATCATATTATCTCTAAGGCAATGTTTGTTCTGCAGTATGATGCGCGTGTAAATAGTCGACTGCAAATTCCATCGCACTCGTGGTTTTGAAATTTGGTACATAGGTAATCGATAATCCTATACACGACTAGTGACTACACGAGAATGAACACATCAAAACTTTATCTTTTAAATTTCACATTTTATAAAAAGAAGCCTAGACAAAAATTCTTTATCTCGTGTAAAACGAATTTTTGTTTTGTTCGTTCGTATAATACGAGTGTGTAAATAAAGTAATGAGATTATATTTTTATAATTTTTTTATTGAATTAAAGCGACTATTTTATATTATCTCTCAAAATAATTGCCTTGAGAGTCCACACAGCGTTGGAGTCGATGTTTCCATTGTTCGTAGCAGTTCTGGAACTCAGTTACTGGAATAGATTTCAATTGGTCGGTCATAGACATTTTAATATTTTCTAGTGTCCCAAAATGTTGTCCTTTAAGGTGAATTTTTATTCTTGGAAACAGAAAAAAGTCACAAGGACTTAAGTCAGGTAAATAGGGGGGATGAGGGGCCACGGGAATATTTTTGGCTGCCAAAAATTGGTTTATTGAAATGGCTGTGTGACAAGGTGCATTGTCGTGATGCAGCACCCAAGTGTTTTTGATGTTTGGTCTCACCTGAATGACCCTTTTTCGAAGTCTTTCAAGAACTTTCAAGTGTTGATTAACTGTTTGGCTTTGAGGTACGAATTCCTTGTGAACTATTCCCTGGCTATCAAAGAAGCAGATCAGCATCGTTTTGATTTTTGACTTGCTCATTCTTCCTTTTTTTGCCTCAGTGAAGCTGATGTGTGCCATTCTTGGCTCTGGCGCTTTGTTTCCGGGTCGTACTCGAAAATCCAAGACTCGTCTCCAGTAATGACACGTTCTAAGAAAGAATGGTCGTTTTCAATCTGCTCTAAGAAATCGAGACACCTGTCCCTTCTGTCGTCCTTTTGGTCTTGTGACAAAATGTTCGGAACCATTTTTGCACGGATTGCTCATCTCCGAATCAATGGTCAAAATTTGATGAACAATGGTGTGAGATAATCCCAACTGTTCTTCAATCATTCTGACCGTCAATCGACGATCGGATCGGACAAGATCTCGAACTCTGATGATGTTTTCATCATTTTTTGCAGTTGAAGGTCTTCCACTGCGAGGATCATCTTCAATCAGTTTTCTGCCTTCTGAAAATGCTTTAAACCACCTAAAAACCTGGGCCCTTGAAAGCACACTTTCTCCATAAGCTTGTTGAAGCTTTTTAAAAGTTTCTGTCGCACTGTGACCAAGTTTAAAACAAAATCGAATAGCACATCGTTGCTCGAAATTGTCGTCACCCATTATTAGAACGTATTAATAATAATTAGTTTACAAATATAATCGATACAGACCGACACGTGACACTACGAAGTTCAAAATCGTACTGAAGGTTCATTATATGTTTATCTACAAACCTTCTCAATCGGAAAGCCATTAGTGCCGCCAGATAACTAGCTACGCTATCAGCCTCAATACTTTATTTACACACCTCGTATAATAGGGTTTGGCGGGTTTGCCATTGGTTACAGAAAATAAAATAGTTATTTTAATTGAATATGATATTATTTTAGATATATACTTTATATTTAGTAAAAAACATTCTAACTAATGTGTAATACATTTTAAAAACATGGCATGTAGCGATGTAGCTTACATTTAACTATACGCGGAGTATAAGACAAAGTAAACTGAGAGAAGAAACTGAGAAGTCCTTTGCCCTTGGTTTATATTACCATTCACCGGTCACTTATCGTTTTATGAAGAGTTTCCTTTGCTTGTCCGACGTACGATCTCTCAGAAGATGGCTGGAAGGTTTGGATGTTTCTTGTGCTATAAATCAAAATATATTAAATATTTTAAAACTAAAGTTTCAAACTGCTACTGTAAAAGAAAAATTGGTATCAATAATTATTGACGAGATGTCAATAAAACAATTTATTTCCTATAATTCACAATATGATACATTTTATGGATATGAAGATTTTGGATCTGATATTTTTGAAGATTTAAAAACTTTAAAACATGGTAACCAGGTGTTGGTTGTAATGGTTAAGAGTTTAACATTACCTTGGAAACAAATACTTGGTTTCTTTAAAGTAAGTGGTTCAGTTACTGGAGATCGACTCAAGTGCATAGTAGAGTACACTATAACAAAATTAAGTGAATGTGGTCTTATTCCAAAAGTGGTAATTTGCGATCAAGGATCAAATAATCTAAAAATAAGGAAATTATTTAATGTTACAAAAGAAAAACCTTTTATAACATACAACAATGAAAATGTATTTTTTATGCACGATTCCCCACATTTACTGAAATCAGTAAGCAACAATTTTAAAAAATATACTTTTGAAAATGCAAATGAATTATACAGTTGGAGAGATATAGAAGATTTTTATAAAGTGGATTGTAATAATAAACCAAGATTAGCAAGGAAGTAAAAAAAATTAATTTGGATCTACCCCCTTTTTCACCAATGCGAGTATGTCTAGCAACCCAAACTTTAAGTAATTCGGTGAGTGCTGGTTTTTTGACTTTAGTATCATTCAATAAATTATCAGCTAGAGCAGCATATACAGCCAAATTTGTTAAATTTTTTAATGATTTGTTTGATGTTTTTAATAGCATAAAATTAAATGAGCCTATTGTTCTAAAAAGACCATTAACCAAAAACTCTTTACATTGGGATTTTTTCAAAAAAGCTTTAAAATTTTTATCAGAGTTGAAAATAAACAATAAAAGAGGAAGTTTACCACCTTGTATAATAGGCTGGCAAGAAAATATTATTTGTGTGCAAATGTTGTTTAAAGAATTAAATGAAAAATATGGTATTGAATACTTGTTAATGAGACGCTTAACCCAAGATTGTATTGAATCATTATTTTCAGTTTTAAGAGCTAAAGGAGGTAATAACATAACACCAGATGCATCAAAAATTTAATCAGAAATCCGTACGAATATGTGTAATATGTTTATTAGTCCTTCAAATAATGCCAACTGGCAACTGCGAAAAAGATGCTTCTGAATTTTTGGCTTTATCAAAAGACATAAAAACTTCAATTATCACATTAGATAGATCATATAATGAATCAAAAGAAATAGATAATATTGATGATTACTATAGTTCAATGAATATTGAGTATATTTTAATGAAGGATGAAACTGCAAATAGTGTCGCTTATGTAACAGGTTGGGTTTGTAGTCAATTGGATCATAAATCATGTATTGAAAAACTGGCCACTAAGGATACTAATAAAAAATTTGATCTTGATAATACACACATTGGTATAAAAGAATATGATGGCTGCAGTTTACTTTATCCTCTTGCCAAAACATTGGAATTTACTAAACATGTTTCGGCACTTTTTCATGCAAACATTAAAAACCTTATTCTAAAAAAAAAAAATGTAATTTAAAAAAGGATCTTAAACTTATTATAAGCCATATTTGTAAAAGGTACTCATTAAGTATATGTGAAGACTGCAATTCTCAATTTTTGGATAATTTTTTAAATGTGAGTATTAATTGCTATGAGAAGAAATTCAATGATTCATTCAACCAATATAAATGTTCAAAAAATAAAAAGTTGAAAAAAGTAGTTCACGTTTGAGTACAATGTTTATTTAATTGAAAATTATTATTATTAGATATTCAGTTTTAAGCACTTATGTTATAATTTCATATTTTGATTTGTGTTGTATAATTATTATGAAAAAAGTAAAATATATAAGTGTAATATATATTTTGAATTACATTTAATTAATACCTACTATAAAGCTTACATTTAACATTATATTGTTTATCGTATTACCCAATAGCCTATTATATATTAGAATAACGTGTATAAGTACAACTATCTACCTATATAAAATTTGGGAAACGATTTACGAGTAATAATAATAGTATTAGATAATAATATTTTATTTTATTCTGCTTATTCGCAGAAAATATGTATATATATAATATATTATTATAAAACAAAAATGTTATATATGTGTAATTTATCTAATTAAATCCTAATAACAAATTTAATGGGTATCAACAAGAAAAAAAATTTTTAAGTTAAGCCATCATTTTGGAAAACGTGTAGGTAAAAAAAATACATTGAAGTAATTTATTTGTTTTGTTAGATTTTATAGTTGATTGAAGTATGTAAGTAGTACTTACTAAGTACCTACTGTAATTAATACAATTACATATGTTTATTGAAAATAGTTAGACTTCCATTATATTGTGTTATTTGTTAAGCTTTGATAAAAATGTATGATAATTTATTGTACATGAAAAAAGAAAATTAACTTATTTTTAACTAAGTTAAGTTACTTTTTTCTCAAATTAACTTTTAACGAGTTAAATAAATAAGAAAACTAACTTTAAATTTTAAACTAAACTTACATTTTTCTGTATTAACTTAACTTAACGAGTTAAAATAATTAGTTAACTTGCCCAGCCTTGCCAATAGGATTTATGAACTTATGGAGATTTTAAGTATGTGTAAATATGCAAATACTATATAATCTAAAATCTAAATAATTTAATATTTCTAACTAAAAATTATAATCGTTGATTGGCATTAGAAAATAAACAATAAAATGAAATCGGTGTTCTAAATTAATTTGTATTTATAAACATTTCAAGGAGTAAAATAGGCAACTACTTTAACAATCTCGCGGGGCAATGATAAGAAATAATTCGCCAGTTTTTATATGCCAGTGTCCTGTATTATCGTATATAGTATTTGATAATAGTTACAGGACAAAATAAATCGCGCATGCGCATATCGAACACCTAAAACAGAGACTCGTCGCTAATATAGACTTCAAAATAATACTTTGTGGCTCCATCCATGGTATATGATCTAAGGTTTCAATTGTTAAATTGTTTTCTTCACTAATAAACACCCATATTAACCAATATCAACCCGAATAATAACGGTTATTAACGCCGAAACGTTTGTTTAAATTTTTTATAGTGGTGTTTAAACACCCAATGCAGCATTCAAAACTCGAAACTCCAATAAATTATTTATGTGCCAAGCACACTGGATTTTTGATTTCATTACAACAACAATAAATTATTGTGATATTTAATTTTCGTTTGCCGCTAAAATATTTTAAATTTTATAATAATTTCATAATCTTAATAAAGTCTGTTCGAGACGCCTAATAAAATAGTGGCGAAAACTCAGCTAAAATGTTCTCTCTAATCGACTGAATTGATTAACTTTGTTAGAGAAGTGTTCCCGACCCAATCTTTTAAGGTGTTATGGCTTGGTCCAGTCCCCGTGATAACTGATAAGTTACATCATTAGGTACCTACTTGTTGGCATGAGATCAATTTATTGCGATTTATAACATTGATTGTAAATAGTTCTCAAGCATAAAGTTTTGCATTAATTAATAATGTTGTTCATTCGCTAAAATGTATTTAAAAACTTCCTTCAACCTTCACATTATACGGGTATGATTGCAAAAAAGTATGGGTTTCCATTTGAATTTCTAAAGTTGACCCCCTCCGACCCTCCTAAAATGTTTTAACAAGTTTAAAATTGTGAAATCATAATAGATGTTTCTAAGTAAAAGAAACTTTTGTATCATACATTATTCTCTATTTTGAATATTTATATATGGTAAAATAGCCGTAACATAAATTATGAATCATCCTGTATATGTATACAAATACAATATGGACGCCCCGTTATTCCATGTAAATACTACATATTATACTCGTATAAATTTATGTATAGATACCGTGGCGAAAATGCACATTGAACAGTTCGTTTGTTCGTAACAACAGATGCGTCCTCAGCGTGACGCCCAAAGTCTGTGTACAATGTACATAATATTATTAAATACTCTACCTCACGTTGTTCCCCGTGCACAATAATATTCATGTACCTATATAATACATTTTATACCTTGGCCATTACTCGCGTTTTATGCGTTGTTTTTTTCGCATATTGTTTTGTTCCTTACATTCACGCATTCACCGCGCGTATAGACGGATACACACCAACTGTCGTCGCCGAGTCCCTTATTATTTTATTCACGCATAAATATTATATTATTAGGTACTCGCGCGCATTATAATATATTAGGTTAATAGGTTGTATACAATTATAATATTTTGTGCACTTATATATTATATTCAGGCCACCACTGCACCCTTTCGGCTTTCGCGAAATCCGCCCCCGCCGCGTCGCACAATGAAAACCATTATGACAAAACAATAATACATATAAATTTGCGCACTTACTGTTTTGTACACCTATATATACTCGCGTACGATGCATCCGATGCGTATATTTTGTACTCGTCGGCCGTCGCCGCGGTAGTTATAATATTATATATACTATTCACACATTATATACCTATAATGTACCTGCAGCTGTTACCTATACGTAAATTTTGCATACGCGTACTGTTCGTCTCTAAGTACTTACATAATTATTACTTAGACAACAATTTAAAACAAACCGTAGCTGGAGTATATAATTCCTTTTTCTTTTTTTCTTTTGGTTGAAAAATTATTGTATTATGCTATGAATTTGACCAATCCTGATTTGTCGTTTCCCTCCATTCAAAAATTATCCGACCTGCGCCTTTGGGCGCAACGACCTATATTATACACATAATAGCTGCTGTCCTGCTGATGTATGTGCGTATACAGTACGTGGCCGCCATTTTAAGACGAGTTTATAAACTGATAATGTATATAATATGTTATTAAATATTTTTTGCTTGCACATATCACATAATATATGATATATATATATAGTCACGCACTCTCATTTATGTAGAAACTTCTTATAGTGCATAATGATAATAATACACAACGTGGGGTACCTACATATTATAATATTATTTTATTATATTAATGGGAGAAAAAAAATGAACGATAATTCGGAGGCGGACTTGACGCGTCCGTCGTTCGCGTTTATGATATAGTCGAGGTGGGTCATAGGAAGGGACTGGTGGAAAGGGGATGTAAATCCAAATACACGCGCATATCCAGATATTGTAATAAACACGCAGTTGATGTATTCATATTATAGACCATTATGGTGATTTTGTATACGTATGGGGGTACCTATATATATTTATATGCACGTGTATAGCCGCAATTCGTCTACCATAATACGCTTACGTGCGTATATATTATAACATAACCAGCTAATGCCTATTATACACACACACACACACACATTATATATATGCCTGTACTTACCGAAGTAGTTCTATATGGTGAAAAGAAAAATGAAGGGTAGCCGTAGGCCACCACGCGACGACCGCCGAATATAATATAAATGTATATCCGCCAGAAAAACGTATGCGCATATTATAATATACACCGTGCACGCTCGTACTCACACACACACACATTATAGGCTGCCGCCAGGTTTAATTACACGTCTCTCTTTATGAAATGTA
Source organism: Diuraphis noxia (assembly GCF_037042655.1). Classification (NCBI taxonomy): domain Eukaryota; kingdom Metazoa; phylum Arthropoda; class Insecta; order Hemiptera; family Aphididae; genus Diuraphis; species Diuraphis noxia. The sequence goes on along the minus strand of NW_028301714.1, from coordinate 16,474,013 downwards.
TTAATATATTATATTATGGGTTTAAGGTATCAACGACAAAGCCAGATATATATATTATTGTGTGTATATGCGACGCGAGTGTGTAACGATATACAATATTATGTAGGGTGGGCGGCTTTGGTTCGGGGACGACCGCCTCCCGTATAAACGATAAAAAGAAATTATTGTTATTATTGTTGGTACGTATTTAGGTGCGGTCGTGCGGGTGCATGTGTTCAGCGTGGAAAAAAAATAAAGCGTTAGGTATATCAGAAAAACTTTAGTCGGCTCCGGTGAGTAGGTATATCCACATAATATATATTTTATTTTATATGGGACCCACCGCTACTATGTAAAATATATACGTAGATATATGTATATGTGTCTATAATGATAAATTATATATAATGTGATATTAACCTAACAACGGTCTATGTGCCATCGATGGGGGAAGGGGTAGGGAAAGATGGGGTGGTACCTAATACCTAAATATGTTAATACTTATTATTTTTGTTTTCAATGTTTTTCTATCTCCTCGAAGTAGGACCTCAACGTCATACCGTACTCGGGGAGCAGTGTGAGACGAAAAAGATATATACAATATTACAATATAATATGATATCTAATGTATACATCTAAGAAGTGCTTACGGAGTAAACATTATTTGTGTATATATATGTATATCATATAGTATATACGATAAACCTACCTGTTAATTACACTGCATGATGCATATATTGTACATTAATCGCGTCGGGCTGGTGCAGCTCGATGCATTTTAGAAGCGTTCGTATAAATATATATAAAATGTTATATAATACAAAATTTATGTAATATGTATAGCTATAGTGCGTGTATAAGTAAATTATACATCATCTCCGACTCGGCGCACACACGCACCGGGGTAGGCGTGACTAAGCCGCGGAACCGCTTACCGCCGCTACTTTAAATGCTTCTTCATAGTCTTCGACAACGTGACCGCCGAGTTGAATATACCACGTACCTACACATAATATACAATTGTTCATAAAATATACCCATCCCACATAGCAAAATAATATTTTTTAAATATTGTGAAAATGTTAATACAAAAAATGAAAATATTTGATTAATGTTGTTAGAATATTTTAAAATATTTTCAAAACATTTGGAAAACATTTTTTGGCAGGCGAAAAAATATTTCCACAATATTTTGGTAATATATTTTCAAAACATTTTGTCATAATATTTCTAAAATCATGTACTTCAAATATTTTAAAAACGTTTAGAAACAAATATTTCTTAAATTATTCCTGAAAAATATTTTTAAAATGTTTGGGTACTTGAAAAAAATTCAGACCAGGAAAATTTTTTAAGTATAAAGATAGATAAATTCTCTCTTTACTCTACATTATTTTCATGTTTCTTGTCTATCTATACTTTAAGTAAACGGGCCATTAAGCTTCCAGGCCACTGGGATTTTTCCCGGTATCCCGGTGGGCCACTCCGTCTCTGCTTGTAACTAAAACCTTATGCTAAAATAAGAGCTTCTGCTATAATACTATACAGTAACAATAGTATTAATACTATCATTTCTACATGACATATTATTGTGTTACTATTATATTTTAAACCTAGTATCTGAAATAATATTCTGAAACATGAATCATGATTTTAATTCATTGATATTTGAATAGCAACTTAAAAAGGATTATTTAAATAATAATATAAACAGAATATAAAAAATAAGAAATTATAGTAGGATAGTAGTATGAAGTTAAAAAATAAATTCATTTATTATACATAATATTATTGTTTATTTATTTTAATTATTTTCATTAATTAATAAGTCTTGGGATGATTTTTGTATTTTAATTTTTTCTCGCTGTGCTGCTTGGGCCATCCAATTTTTCAGTGGCTTTTCTATATCAATGTTTGGAACATCTGCATATTTTTTTATTGAACGAACTGCATCTAAAATAAACAAATATATAAATTAATTAACAGTCTTATTTTATTTTCATAAAAAATAGATGTAACATACATTATTTCAAATTAATTTATTGAAACTTAATTTTATAATTAAAATATTTATGATGTAAACGTATATTATGTAACATATATTATTACATTATGCGGTAAAAACATAGTTTAAAGAATTGTTTTATTTACTTTTTAAGACCATAAGATATAATGTATATATTATAACAATTTAAATTATTACCTAATATAGGATTCATGATATATTATGTAGAATAGTTCATTTTTATATTATATAAATATAATTTTTTTTGTTACTTACCAAATATGACACCGCAACATTGCAACGTTGAAAATGGACTTTTCCCTTTAAAGCCAATGTATGAGAATTTCATAAGAAATGTGTCACTGAACATTTTTTGCATAATCTTTCGGATTGTTTCTGCCAAAGAATTGCTTGAAAAGCGAGATAAAGTTTTGATCTACAAAAGTTCATCTCAATATTATGTTTTGTAATGGTTTTACATGATATTTATACATTAGTATTATTTGTAATCATGTAACTTTATAAACAAACAATTGATTAATCAATTTATAAATATTCCAACATATGATATATTAAATAAAACATGTAGGTAATATAGTTGACAGTACTATATTATACATAAATTATATTATATAATATTCTAATGTATTGTATATTTTATATTAATGTTTTAAATTTTAAAATATATACCACTATAGATCTGTATAATGAATCATTTGTCAATTTATCTTCTAATATCTTAAGATCATTATCATCATTAACAACAAGAATATCTTCTTCAATTGTTATAAAAGATGAATTATTTATTGACTGTCCTGATAGGTTATCATGAATTTTTTCCAGTAGAGTTTCTAAACCATCAATACGTCTGTGTACATTTTCAACATCATATTTTAGAGTTGTGAGAGATCTTTTTACAAACTTTTTAAAAGCTGAAATAAATTTAAACAACTATAGTAGGTACATGACTAATTTAACAATATACAAATTAGTAATAATAATAAAACATACATTGATTATCAGTATCGTTTTCTGCAGCTGTTGATGGTGAAATAAATAAGTCATGTTGGGGCAATTTTTTATTAATTGCAACATCTTGGTTGTCTGATGTTGCATGGTAATTTTTTTTTTTTTTTCCTGAACCAGAAGATACACAATTATCAATGGTCATCTTTGTAGCACTAGTAGCAGGTAGATTCACAGTAGATCCTGCTTTACTTTCAATTGATCCCATTTCATTGGAAACACAAAATAATGAATCAAATGAAATAGCCGGTGTATAAGTAGTATCTTCATCTGAGTCATCTGCTGTTGACTCTAAAACAAAATTGAAAATATTCATTAAAAATCACAGATTCCTTAAAATGTATTATAATATATTACATAATGAAGTTTATACATTAATAAAGATATTATATCAGTATCCATGAATATAAAACATAAAATGAGAAACTTGAACACTAACCTGGTTCAGATTCTTCAAAATATGTAGGAGGTTTGGCTAATTGTGATACGACAGTGTTAGTTTTTAAGGATTTATCATTTTCAATTATTTTTCGTTTTCTTGTAGCGTTGTTAATTTCATCTTCATTAGACGACAATTCGGATGTCACTTGTGCTTTCATTGCTTTGCTTTCGGCTTCTTGAAAAGTAGCTGTAAAAATTAATCAGCTTATTTATATGATTATGATAAAAGAAAAAAAATTATATTATATCCTATAATTGTTATTTTATTAATTTTTATATAGCATATATAATATTGAAATTTAGTATTTACCAATATTAGTTAATAAGGACCGTGCTTTGAATTTTGTAAAATGTATCTCATCTGGTTTCATGCGTCGTTTAATTGATGTTTTGGCATCCATTCTGTTGGTTTTATTAGGCCATTCACAGTAGCCATTTTTAAACCAGAAATCTGGTACAACATCAACTGTATTATCTTCTTCGAAATTGACAACTCTCCACATGCTATTAAATTTAAATATTTTTAAGACCTATTTTATAATAGGTAGATAGCAGTTTTATTTTTGTTTTAATTATTTTCTACCTCAATCATATAACACTATTATACAAATATAATACAACAAATAATACATAATATATAATACAAATAATACAAAAAATAGTAATAATAATAATGAAACCAATAATACTAATAACTATGCAGAATAGACATAGCAATTTGTTGGTTTTCAAATTCTAAGAATAATAATTTACATTTTATATCTAATTTTTTCCAATCTCTTTTTTGTTCTGAAAGATTCTTAACTACAAAGATATCAATTTTTGATGAATGTAATGGAGATTCGAAGAAGTTGTCTTTTGTCATATACATTCGTCCAGTAATAGTGTCAATGTCTTTTTCGTTCGATTTAATGATTGAATCAATTTTCACCACATCACCTTGTTCAGTTAAGACATAACAGTCAGGATTTAATGGTGTCAAGACAAATTTGTCTTTGGTAAAATTTTCCTTGTTATTACAATAAGATTGTTCTTCATACCTTTTCACAACTTGTTGTAGTGGTTTGTCATGTTTACGTAACATTTTTTTGAGATTCTTCATGTAGTTCTCAAAGGGAAAAGTACTGCAATTGTCAAGAGGTCCATATCTTTTGTAGTCTTCAGTTAAATGTAATAACCCATGTACGTTGTGAGAAATTAAGTGGGACCCATATAATTGCTCAAATGTTTTGACAAAGTAATCCAGTAACTTCTGGGCATAATTAACTAATTTTTTAAGATTCGGGCTTAAAAGAATCCTCATACTAATAGAAAGTGTTAAAAAATGTTGATAACAATCATCAGATAATTTATTTTTCAGAACAATTATGCCAGTATATAATAAAAACTGCCGAAGCTCGGTAGCTTTCCAACGGTTAATTTCTACAAGAGCTCGTGGCTTACGGGAGAAATCTTTTGTAATGTTTTTTTTTCTAATATTATGAAGTGCACTACTTATTTGATTTACTTTCCAGCTAGGTAAACGTGTATTCACTGGTCCTTTAGTATTACCCATCCATAAATGAATTAGTTTACGCATAACACCTAAACACACCAAATGCATATAATCCACTGAAAATGATTTGACTGCATCTAAATTTGAAATTGAACATATATTGGAGGTTGTAGAGGACGAATGATGCTCTTCATGCTTCAATGATATATAATCGTCATGTGTTCTACTAGTGCTACCATTTTCTAAATAGGGAAAACAAACACGGTTTTGCCGATACTCGCCTTCAATTGTACAACGCGTACAAGAAAAGAACCCTGAATGTCCTTTTATTTTTAAAAGAAATGCTTTAGCTGGTGCATCGCAACATATCACATCAATTAAAATTTTTTTTTTGATATTATTAACAGTTATACCATTTGAAGTAAGGAAAACAGCTTCTGAAATAAAGTCTTTTAAGTAGTCATCACTACACTGAGGTTTTTCATGACCATAATATATCCCAATAGGAAAAACATGTTGATGATTGGGAACTATATAAGCCAATATAGGCCAAAATTGGCTTGAACTACTCTTGGATAAAGGCAATCCGTCAACTCCCACTGCTATTTTAATAATATCGGGCAAAGCAAAAATGGATGAGCATTTAATAATTCCAGCACTTAAACTAAAATGATAGTAAAAACCTTTTGGTTCTACATTTCTTAAGTTTGTTATTTTTGTAGATTTACACTTAAGTAAAGAGCGAGAATCTTTAGGTAAAAATGAAAGACCAGCATCATATTTAAGCGTTTTTAGAAGAGCATTAAGAGCATTTTGTGGAATATTGAAATTAGTAGCCCAGTTCCTAAGACTTTCATTAACGATTTCTTGAAGATTATAATCTTTGTTTTCAAAAAAATTATTATGTATGGATTGTGTTGATCCAATTTCTTTCAAAATATTTTTCTCCAAGGCAGGTATAACAGGTGGTTCTTGAATATTATTTGTTAAAGTATTGGTTATTATATTTAGTGTACCACCATCATGGTCATCATCAGAACTTTCCGAAGAACTTACTAAAGCTAGTAATTCATCAGTAATTCGCCTACGTTTTGTTCTATAACTTGATGAACCATGCATTTTTAACTGAAAATCATTAATTTTTTTTATTCTTATATTACTTATAAGAATAATAATAATGCATACCTAATTGTATATATTTCTAATTGTTTTATACATCAAAACATGAACAATATATATAACACATTTACATTTCTCTTTCTTTTTTTTCTTACTTATTTACATTGTTTAATCTTAAGTAAAAAATGTTACAATTACTAATGAAACAAGAATACCTTTAAATTAAATTAAATTTTAACATAAAAAATAAATATATTTATTTAAACATTGAACTATAGGTATAGTTCAATAATTCAATGTATACTTCCATATTTTGCCTTTAATTGTATTCATATTAAAATATTCAATTTAATAGTTATATTTATAACAGAATTAATTTAATCATATTAATCAAAAGGTTAAAATGCAATCATGAATCTGACAAAAAAAGTCCAATACTTATATTTTATATTTAATACTTAATAGTTAGCATTGTAACATCTTTTTTGAAAGTTAATTTTGAAACATAATACTATATATTATACATACCTTATGTATAATACCTACTAATAGTACATTTATGTGTAAAATACATGCCAATCCTGATATATTATATTATAGTATATTTATTAAGGTAATAAATGTTTAAAACTAAATTATTCTCTACCTAATCTCTATTCCTATAGTTCATTTTAAAATGCAAACGTGAAACAATATACTTCAATATTAATATAGAACATGATAGGCACATAATATTAACAAGTTTATTAACTAACAATTATACGCAATATAAAGTAATTTAAATCAGCTTTAGTTATAAACATTTTTTACACCACAATTCTCCAAATATAATCTAAATAATAAATATTATTTATTAATATTTTTTGGAAAAATAGGTATTTAAAGTCTAGTAAAAATGTGTAACTAATAACTAGATAATATAATAATCCCACACTAAACATTTTAAGTACCATATATATTATTATGGTACAGTCAAATAGTTACCTATATACCTAGAATAAATAATAAAAAAAAGTCGAGGACCATAGTCCATAATGTTGAATAATTATTTAATATTATAATAATACTATTATAGAATAATTGAATTATACTTACATTATTGTCAATATATTATAATAATAGTATACTATTTTTCGGTCGGTGAAAGTGTGACACTTGACGTTGGATTTATAAATAAAAACATAAAAAGTAAAACACAAAATTACAAGGCACGACTCACTATAAGACGAAGCATCAACTATCAAATGAAAATAAAACTATGATATTCATGGAACATGAAAGTTGTAACGTTATTTTGGTAAACTGGTAAAGTGATATTTGTGTAATATTAAATATTTTATACACTATGCAGAAAACTGAAAAGTACGGACAATGCGCGTATATGATACGATTACGATAATGACAATAAAATTTGTGTAAATGTGTAATAATTACGAATAACTAATAAAGCGACGACGCGCGACGATGGCGACGACAACAAAGATTGCGACGACGATTAGAATTGGGTTTTCCAACTATTTACTATTTCGATAATGTATAATTATATTCGACCAGCTGCACTACACCACTACTACAGATTGTCCAGTGTTCACTATAATTATTGATTTATATCAAACATTTCGACTTTCGAGTGCCAGACTGACGAGTGACGACCGATAGGAAAACATTATAATAATTAATAAACATTGATTAGAAATTTTTTATATAAATAAAACAAGTCGGATTAGTCCCATCATTTATACCTAACTCAAGAACAGCTGGACCAATTTTGATGATCTCTGATTTGTTGGATTCGTCTCCACCTCGAATAGCAGAATAACTATTAAAATACATCGAAAAGATTTACGTAAAAAAGATAAACAAAATATTAATCTAAAAAAATATTTGAACGGTTTAATAATCGTATTCAAGTTAATTAATAATATTTTTTTTTCTCGTTCACCGAGCAGCATCCGATAACGGGTCACCGTACTATATATTCTTCGAAAATAAAAAAAAAACTACGGCTACGGCGGATAGCTACGGGATTCCCTGTAGGAAACGAGCGAGAACGACGGCTATAGGCTAACGTCATCATCGTGACCAAAAACTATCTAAATATTCAGTTGCGTTATTTGAAAATTATTTTTATAATCGTACGAATGTCATCGTCATCGTCGAGTACATTACCGAAATCCCGTGTAATTATATGTATTATTTAAAAACAAAAAATGGTAGGAGCTAGGAGCCGACGTAAATGGTCCGTTCCCTATAATATTATATTGACCGTTTATAACTAAACTAAAACAACAAACTTTGGTAGGTTGAATAAAATTTGTTTAATATAGCTCTGCCTAAAAATAAGTGTTTTGAACATGTTTCCATAATATTTAGATACCTACAACTAATATTTAGAGATCAAAATATATTTTCAAAACAAAAATAGCAAAATGAATTATTAAAATATTCAGTATGAAAATGTTTTGATTATAATAATATTATATAATATAATAATAAAATTGGTCAAATTTAAAATATTTAGAAATCAAATATTTTCAAAAGATTATAAGCAAAATAGATTTATAATATTAAATGTGAAATGGTTTGATAATGTTTTGATTATATTTCGTTAAAAATATTTAGAGATCAAATATTTTCAAAAGATTATAAGCAAAATAGATTTATAATATTAAATGTGAAATGTTTTGATAATGTTTTGATTATATTTCGTTAAAAATATTTAGAGATCAAATATTTTCAAAAGATTATAAGCAAAATAGATTTATAATATTAAATGTGAAATGTTTTGATAATGTTTTGATTATATTTGGTAAAAAATATTTGGAAATCAAATATTTTCAAAATAATCGTAAAATATTTAAACTTAAATATTTGAGATAAAACATGATTCAAATATTGTGAAAATATTAATATTTTCGAAATGCTATGTGGGATATGGTATGATGTGCACCCTGTGCTCCTCCTGTTCGTCCGGAGTCGGCCGCACCCTTTCGACCCGCGTGGACAGCTCTTTTGTTCTCGTGCATGTGTTATTTGTCTTATTACTTATTAATTATTTTCATTGTTATTTTGATTACTATTATTATTTTATAGAATTACATTGGTAGGTACCTACTATCACAGTCTGTATAATATGTAATATTCTAAAGACACGGAACCGAATAGTACTACATAGTAGCTAGGTATATATACCTATATATATATATTATACGATGTGAAAAAACTTGAAAATATAGTTAGGCAATCTTAACCAAAGATTTTTTAAGTAAAAACCAAATTGTCCACTGATATATAGGCATTAATAAAATATCAATCGATTGTAAGAAGCATAAATTTAAAAACTATTAATAATATAATAGTACAAAATATATAATCTATTTTTTTTTTCATTTTTAACCGACGACCCGTGTGAACTGCTTTCGCGTTGCTTCCGCGGCGCCGCCATCGTTTATTGACTATATCGTCTATATCAATATATTATATACATACATGCCAACAAAATAATCTGACTATATGCAGTTAATCAAATGCTAATCAAAATGGGACAACTATAGACTACTTTTTACATACCTACCTATATATTCTATACATCTATATATTATCATCTAATTTTATTTTGTTTAACATTCAGTAAACATCTAAAAAAAGGCAAATCGATGAATTTCTGGTTACTAATTTGTATACAGGTCTCGCAAATATAAATTATATTATATCTATATGATATGAATTATACATTGTATGTTTATATGTACACGAATACGATGATATGCATAATGTGAGTAAGTGGTGAACCATAACAGAATAAATAATAACATTAAAACTAAAAATAATTTTGTTTTTTGTTTTTTATACGTTTAAACATAGTAGGTATTAAAATAAGATATATTAACTTCATATCTATCATTATACATTACACAAATGTTGAAATTTATTGTTATTGATTAAATCAGGTATATTGTACCTATATATTATTATTTGATCAATCCAAAAAGTGCTGGCAGTAAAGTGGAAATCCCTAAACGTGCCGGACGTATCCTTTAATCAGACGGCAGACACTGAATCTATACCACTGCAGTCCTTACAAAACATACACTTTTAGTTGCATCTTATAATTATATATTATATTATAACCACTTTACATGACGCGTAAACATTTTTCTTTCATGAAATCGTTCTCGTAGAATAGGATTAGCCTGCTGGTTGTTGTATAGATCCTTGCAGCCTGCAGTATTACTTTTGCTGTGATAGATGAACGCAGAGGCATGAGAAAAAATAGTGAGTAGGTATGGCTCGTGTGAAAAGACAATTATTACAGTTTTGGGCGAAATGCGGCCTTCGCCTCTTGTCCTCTGCAACTGAAATAGCTCACTCCCGCACTTGCCACTCATTACACTACATGCAGTGGTTCCTATTTTATTTTTTAAAACAATATGTTTAAAAAGATCCACTAAAAACTATGCATTTTATGGATACAGAGATGGATAAAAGAACTACAGTAAGTTACTACTATTAGTACTTACATTAATTCATTAATTTATATTATTAATGTTTCTTAAAGAGCCGCTTAGTTCCTTCGCTAATCATTTATGTCGAGCTAGCTAATTGCTAAATCAAAATTTAGTGGTGCGCATCCAATGTCTACCATTCAAATTGTCATATGTTAACGCCTGCAAAGCTGATAACCTGGTCCAGCATTCTTTGAGATTTTTAAAAACATTTCAGTCCGCTTGATCACTATCCTCACTTCTATTTTAAGTACATAGGTACCTATACTAGTTTCAAAATTATACGATATAATAAATATTAATCATTAGATTATTTAAACAACAAACTATTTTATATAAGCACAATGTTTACCTGTTTTTAATTTATATAAAATTACTGGTTATTATTATTATTTATTTATTATAATGTAGGTAGGTAGTATCAGTTGTAAATATCGTGCTGTAATATAATATTATATATACGTTATATACATTTTTTTAAATAAAATCAATTAATATTCTTTATGATATCTCAAAATCCTATAAGTATTTCCGCTTTATATAATATACTTGCGCAGTCTTTGAAATTTACGAATCATTATAATATTTATTTCAGGGGACAATGAAAACATATTTATATAGATATCTAAATATATTGATCGCACATAGGTACAAATTATTTAGTATCTTATTTCATATTATATTATAAAGTAATAGATGGACTTAAAAACGATATTTAATACCCTTTTAAAATGGTGGAACTTGGTCATTATTCTTATAATATGAAGGAGCGTGTATAATATTGTCCCAATCACATAGCAATGAATATGAAAATCGTTTTATTTCGATTTCGTTTACCTACGATGGGCTGCAGTTACGTAACGAAAAATCTCGTAGAACACGACGAATAATGAAAACACGCTAAATGTAGGAAAAATAATAACATATAACATATAATCCTTAAATAGTTATATATACAGGACCACAGAAAATTCCACGAGTGCGGAATACTGCCTGCAGCATTACGGCGTTCATCTCCGGCGGAAACCAATTATGTTATCGCTATCGTCGTGTTTTATTTAATATTAATTTTTTTTTTGTACTCCTTTCAAAGCCGAACCCCTGAGACGTGAAAACCGTTTGTTCGTGTGGTCGAGATCGTTTCTGTGCGTAGTACCAGCCCTGCAGCCCGCACGGCCTCAAGCTCAACACTCAAAACTCTGCGACAACGGAACGTGCCGACCCGTCAGGTATATTATTATTTTTATTATAAACCCTTCATGCATAACTTTTTATTTATCCCTGAAAAAAAACGAGGTTATAGTAAAAGACGTCAGGATCACGAGAAAAATAGTTAAAAAAATATTTGATTCAAACTTCCCCTTAAAGTTGATCAAAGTTTAATTTGTGCCAAATATGGCACTATATGCACTAAAAGTTTATTGGTGCTATAATTGGCCATCATTCATTAAAGTATACAATTTTTATTTTCGCCATTTCCGGCCACCATGCACTCAATAGTCAATATATGCTCTATGATACTCATGCATAAGTCCAATATTAAGTGTGGTATTTTTTTATTTTTAGAGCTAAAAAAAAAATTCAGTTACTATGTTTTGAATGCATGTTGTGCCAAATATGGCACATACTAAGTTTTTGTTATATTTCAAAAAGTATTATACTTAGAAACTAGTACTTACTTTTAAAATAAAGCTGACAAACAGACGAACAAAATGGTATTTTTTTAATTCGGTAGTATCAATTTTTTGTTACGATAACATAAAATAAGTAATAACGACTCTTGGTGACAAACTTATTTGGAGCGAATTAAATTTCATCTTTGTTTCATAATTTTACCGCTAGATGGATGTACCTTACATCAAAATTGTTCGTTTTTTTGTGCCGAATCTGGCCGTATATGCTGTAACGTCATAGCTATATTTTCACAGCAACAAATTACGAAAAACTAATTTGTGCCACATATGGCACACTATGCATGAAGGGGATAATATGCAGCCACGCACGCTTTCTTTTGTGATCATGGTCTCTTCGCATCGCGGTTCTACGTCATAATTTAATATGTTGTATTGGTGTGGGTGATATATATGTATACATTTAGTATTATAATTCGCTTCCCCGTCCTTTGTCTACAAAGGTCTTTTACTTTTACGACATCATTCGCCATTTCGATAACAAAATAATTGGTTGCCTTATTCAGAGTAGTCCTTCATCGTACTCATGATACAATGTAATATAGTGTTTTACGACTGTATAGAAGATAACCATATACCATGGGTTTACCGCGTTACCCGCATCGCGCTTTATTTAAATATTTATAAAATAAGCTAAATTCTTACACGCCATCTGTATACAATGCCTCTAGGTGATTTTGTATTTTTTTTATCACTGTAAAGAAACCCTGTCTATCTCACCTCTAATATTTTTTAAATTGCTTTATCCGCAATATTTTTTCGATTTCGTATTCCGCACTAGCTCAGAATTTACTTGGAAATGCCGATCACCGCGAATAATATAATAATAATAATAATAATATGACATATTATTATGATTTACGTTCATTCTAGCCTCCCGGTGATATTGTATATTATTCTAAACGAGTCGATCTGAAAAGATAACAGAACAAAATATAAACTATGCTAAATATTTCATGATGTCTTGTAATTATTATTTAAAATATACTCGTATGTGTACCTCCTACTCAGAATTATACCGATAGAGGTCGTAACGATTATGGTAAACTAATATATAATACAAAATAACACAGTGTCCACGAACCGTTCACGCTTTGACTCAAAACGAAACAAAAAATATCTTAAAAATAGAATGTGTTCAAAATGATGAATGCGTGGTGAATAATGACTATATATAGGTAGGTACATAGTACATGTACGTATACACAAGTTAGAAATTCGGTGATCGTTTTTAGTATAATACTTGATCCTATATATATATATATAATACCTAGGTGCCTATTGGATAATATAATGTATAAGACAACGATCGCGGACTGTAGATCGATAAATCAAATTCAAATTTATTATAAAGGTAGCTTATTTCTGCGGGATGTACCTATAAACGCCAGTCGTCGTGACCCAGGTGGACGCGCGCGCGTGAGCGGCATGTATAATATATATATAAATAATATTATAGAATAAAAATAATGTAATAATAACAGAAGAAAAAAAATTTTAAAACTAGCCTATTGTTTTCATGCAGTTTTTTTTTCTTTTCGGTTAACGATTACGCATTAGAACATAAGGACGAGATCACGCCCACCCGACATCGTTCTATACCTGTATGGTATATATTATTATAATATGTACACACACACACACAGTATAGATGCGTGGTAACATAGACGTGTAGAGAACACCCGAACACCGTGAGAGAGTTATAATTGCTGTCCCGCGTGCGCACACAAGAATGTTGTCGGGTTATTTATGCATTTCATATTAGGTACAAGAAAAAAAAATGTAATACCAAAAAGTAATCATAATTGTTTTGACGAGTGGCATAACATTATTATTTTTTTACACCAACTCATTTAATACATATCTAGGAATAATGGTTGATGGCTGGTCAAGTGAATTTCGTTTTAAAGTTTAATCGAATTTTTTTCCATATTAAAATATATACACAATTCTGCGAAAAGGTTTTAAATTTAGTTTGTAAAAACAAGAGAACATTCTTATTCTTATATAGAATAGATTATGAGAAATTTGAATTTTGCATACTGCAAAAATATACGCGTGCATAAATATATTATAACTATTACTATCATAAATTCAAAAATGTTTTTCGCTTTGAATCTAAATTGTATTTTTATGGAGTTTCGCAGGGTTTTTTTTATCCATAGTTATCGTTTTGGCAAAAAGTATTATTGGTACCGATTTTGTAGGACCTTGCGTCGTTGTGACTTTAATCAAACAATAATAATTATAATTCTCATTGACAAAGGTCCAAGAACTGCATACCTATGTTAATATTTTTTAATATACGTGTTATAATTGTTGCTTTTTAAAAAACAAGTTTTAAAGTACTCGTCTTATTGCAACGTGTGTATTTTTTATTGTAATACGCCTGTATGAACTGGCAACTTAAATAGTGTTGGTGAAATATATTCGCGATTCGTGACGAACAGGCAGAGTTCAAACACTTCAAACTCGTTTAAGTCAAGTGGTTTCGCAAAATAATAAATCGGTTCTGTCACACAATGAGTTGTGCCATTCAATAATTATTCAATGCACTGCAATACTTTATTGTCCATTTGTCTATACCACCGGATAATGGCTAATGGCTAAATATCAAATATATCATAAACAATAATAACTATTATTATGCACGTATATTATAATTATTAACAATATATTGTTGTAATTTGGAGCTTCGGAGATTACGCAGTTACATAATATATTAATGTGTATGCATCAACCTGTATAAACAACTTTTCTGCAGTCGTAGGTATAACGTAAGTACATTTAGCATAATATTACACAGGCACATGCGTAGACTTATATTTTTGGGCGTTTCTCGTGTGTTTAGAGTTCATGATAGCTCCTATATAAAGCTTAATATAATTTAGGGGGTTCTTATATAGTACAAGGCTTGAAGGGATCACTCAATGTTGATGTAATAATCTGTATATATATTATATTTTAGTATACCTACAACCATTTCGATAGAAGTGAGTATTCGAATATAATATGGTCCTTACTAGCTCCTCTGTTTACAATACTAATTTAATACCAAATATCTAACAAAATACAAAATGACGAATGTGATATTGTGATGTACAATTGATTAATAATAGGTTTTAAACTTTGGTTTAATGTACAATAATACAAACTATAAAATGTTACATATAGAGTATACATCTTATATCGTACCTATACGGATTTTATTTGAAGGTTATTTTCTCGTACTATAATAATTATTCTATTCCTGGTAGTAGGTATTCAAATACATATTTTGAGAGTTTTTGGGTAGGTATTTATTCATACATGTAAAAAAAATAATACGCTTTACGACACTGTTTCACGTAGGTATACACCTATACTGTAGTGAGTTGGCACGCCCTGTTACAGCGCAGCGCGGGTGTGCGCACACGCCCATACCACAGTATATTAATTACACATATAGGTACCTAAGTATATATTACACATGGATAGGTTTCTCGGTGGCATTGTTATAACAAAATTGTCTTCTACCTGTGATTTCACCGAACGGAGATCACCAACACGGGGGCGCGTACGAATTGAAGATTATATGACATTATGGCTGCCAAATATACAGATAGGTAGGTACGCGTATTGTAATAATTTAATCCTTTTTGCTACGATATCTAATTGTTTGATGAAGTCGGTGATCGTTGACCGTCATCGGGCGTATGTACCTAAGAGTATACGTCTTAGTAAGTATATCTCGAAATCGGAAAATGTTTACATTTCGTGTGTTACCGTTCGTGTTGCCATATATATGTAGGCACCATTTTTGTACATTATTGTACATTATCAACAATCATTTTGAATTTTCGTCAATCATTAGGTAGGTAATATATTTTTTTGGACAAAGAATCGGATCTTAACCTCAGAATCATTGGTGCTGCTTGCCTGCTTGTTATTTTTAAAGTAGGTATATAAACATGCATTATTCTTATAAGATAAGAACATGATATTGCGCCGTGGACATGATAATTTTATAATAGGTAGCTATAATTATAGTAATTAGTAATAGTTGTAGTTGTACCTATTTATTCATTCAAAAGTATCAGTAATTACATTTAGTGCTAATTTCGTATGAAATAGAAATATTAATTAATATATGTATTGGAACAAATACGTTCCTAACCAAGGACCTAACCTTGGGTGTCCTGCGAGGATTTACCCATATTGCAATATCTCACGAAATAATGGAGATATCAAAATTCTGGTTTTGTAATAATACTCACAGGGAAAAGAACTACAATTTTTCCTTTTTTATTTATTTTAATGTTTTGGGATAAAATATTTTTTTAAATTTAATTATTTCCAAAAAAATTGAAGATAACCATATTGTAGAGTTTATTTTTCTGATAATATTAACATTTCAAAATTTTATTTACATTAATTTCACGATTTTTAATATTTTTTTCATTTTTGAAGAAATAAAATGTGATTATAAATTTATAACTACTAGGCACACTGAAAGTGTTCGTCCGGCTGTACGAGAAAGAACGCGGCACAATGCGTCACATGTTCGGTAACACTACGATGTTAAATAATTCGCAATTTTTTCGAAACTAAAAAAAAAAATTAAAAATCAGGAAACTAATAAAAATAAAATTTTGAAACCTTAATATTTTCAGAAAAATAAACTTTACAAAAAAGATATGGTCAATTTTTTTGGAAATAATTAAATAAAAACGCTGTAGTGGATAACTGTTTATATTTTTGAGATAGTTTTTGTGCTATTATGCTACCATGAAATGATGGAATATCCACTTACAGATTTTTATAATAAATTTAATATATAGTATAAAAATCTTAAGTTCACAAATATTCGTATTTTTTGTTGTGAAGTATATAATAAACCTATTTCATACTTTGATTCTTGCAAATAAAAAATCCTTTTTTCAAATCCGGAGGGTGTATTGACAATCTAAATATAATTGGCCTATGCAAATATAAAGGAATAATTAAATTATTTTTAAAAATAAAAATAGATTAAAACACTAAAAAAAATAATTTTATTTTAAAATATAGACATTTTTTTAATTTGGTAAGATCAATAGCGAAGTTACAGTTAAAATCCTAATTGTACAAACTCCAGTGAAGATACAGTAAACTGTATTTTGATTTTAAAGCCTCGCAAGTTAAATGTATGGTTATTTAATATTTTTCATATACTTTTAATAGGGCCATGCTGGAAAGTGCAATGGCGTACTGAATTTTTTAGACAACTCGCAACTTTACTATTATGCATTTTCGAATGTATTACAATATTAAATAGTTGGTCACGTGGCGGCGGTTACTATGGCGAATCGCGCGGCGGTCACGCGTAAAACCATTAAACAATCCATGGCGTCCGAGTCGTGAGATAAGAGACGTTATCACAATATCATACTTACCAGTAACCGCCATAGACATATTTTATTAGCTATTAATTTTTGCGGTGAACAACACTGAACACCATAGAGGCGTGGTTTGTCTACTCGATGGTATGTTACACGATTGTCACGAACTAAGAAAATATTATTATGTCCTTACATCGTCGTAGCATAGTTCATTTCTATGTCGGTATATAGTCGGTTGTGAAATTTTGTCGTTCGAGACAGCAGCTGAATAACAACAATAGAATACCGTTGACTTTCGCTCGTGCTTGCGTTCCATACGTACCTAAATCCGTCGTTTTATCATTATATTATAATAATATTATCGTCATATTATTATCACTCGCTTTTCAATTGCTGCAGTGTTGCGCTGCTGTAGTGTTGTGTCGTATCGCCGATTCGGAATTTACCGTAAGTAACATAATACGACTCTCGTCCGACGACGTATCGAAATCATCATCGTGTATTACCTACTACAATAAAACACAAATAATTGTCGTGCCCGCTGACCGCAATATGACGTACACAGCAGAGACCGAGGCGGCTGCCGCGGCCGCGGTGAATATACTCCGCGACAACGTCCGGTTGGCCGGAACGACGGGCGTCAGTGGCCCATGGTACTATCCGCCGACCGTTGTCGACGAATACGGCCGGTTGTGGGGCAGCTGCGCCGACCACATGGAACGGGTGCTGGAGAACCGGATGGCCATCCGGCACTACTACCGATCGCTGCAGCCGGACGCGCCCGCGCCGCCGCTGTTGAGCCGCGCTGGCCACGTGGCCGTCATCGAGGGGTTCGCGGCTGACCTGTTGGCGTATTACCGGCCGCTGCTGGCCGTCGTCGATCCGCTGCGCAGCGACTTGGGAGCCCAGGCCGTCGTCCTGCTGGCCGAGGCCAACGTCCTGTACAACATCGTGTTGGCCATGCGCCCGTGACCCGACAGTCCGATCAAAATCCATCGATCTGCGACAACTTAAACCGGCAGTATACTGTAATAAAATATATGACCATTAAAACATTTTGTTTTTGTCAATAAAATTTTAAAAACTTTGTCTGTCTATATACCTAATATTGTGTTTTTTGCTTTTGACTTTGAACAGGTTCTTACCCATACCTATTTATGTTGATAAACATATAGAAATACAATTATTTTATTTATTTATTTTTAGATACACCGGAAAAAGTCCAAAGTTTTAATAGTATATTAGTATAGGTATTAAGGTATTATATAGGTACATCAAAGTAACTCTTTATACAATCATTCAATTATACTAGGTAACACATAGCTATAATAGCGTGTAGAATTATACCTAATTGTAAATTGTAATACCTACTCTGTAAATGTGGGCAAATTAATTTTTGAAAATTTGAATTATAAAATACAAAATGGTTGTAGATATGTATGATATATTATATGTTATTATATTAAATTATTCCGTGTACACGACTGTTAAGCATTGGCCATAAAATGTAGCTCATACACTAAAGTAATGAATCTAATGTTACTAGGTACCTATATGAAGAAAATCCATATAAGAATATTACAAAAACTAATAACTTATAAGTATACTATAGCTGTATAAGTGTATAATATTTTAATATTATAATAGTATACAATACTGCAGTATGGTAAAGATAATATTTTAGGTAATAGAATCGTTCAGTTACCAAGGATTTATGACAAATGCAGCCTATATGTGATTTGGTGTAAATAATGCAAGATCAATAGGTATAAAAAAATCTCACTCTGTTGTATAGTAGATTACAAGTGAGTTACTGTAATGGATAGTATTAAATTTGAATTCGATGATAAAACATATAAAAAAATATAAAATATATAAAAAAATGATTCTAAACGGAAACGGTTTGTCAGTCTAGGATATTAATATATAAATTAATAAGTAAAATGTTCAAAAAAATAGTATAGTATATTGAATTTATTATAATGTATTAAATATATATACTATATAATATAATCTAATATTTTTAATATTTTTTAACTACCGTTATGACAATATATTATTAGGAGCCTTGGATTCAATTTTGAAACTTTTTACCTTACGAATAAAATTGTATTATCATCCATAAAGAAAAAAATTAAAAAGATTGAACATTTGAAATGTCTATAAATAACTTAAAAAGATTTGAAATATTTTTAAAATGTTGTCATGAATATTAAACGCCAGTTGTTCATTCAGTGAAAATTTCAAGTATCTATGCGTATCTATATCTAGTATTTATTATAATGTGTTGTAGAGTTACACCATATATCTTAAAATAAGATTAATTTTGAAAAAATTGATCTTTCGTTAAAATGTCCGCTTTTCCTTTATTTTCTTTTTGTTTTCCCGGCTTTTGAAAAGTACTGATAATTTAAAAATTGAACATCCCCAATGTACTAACTAGAATCATTTTCCAAAAAATTAAACTACTGAAAAACTACTGAAGTTGAAAATCGAAGCATTTTTTTGATAATAAATCAAGTACCTATCTACACACACACACAGAATAATTATAATAAACTCCATAATTTTTACTAAAAAAAGTTGAATTGCCTATTAGCAAAAAAATTTAAAAATTTGGCCCAGCCTCTAAGGTCTTTGTTAATAACCTTATAAGGTATTCTATCATATGATGCCAGTCGGTCACTTATTATCTTCTCAGGATATACCTATACATTGTATAATATAGTATAAAAGTTTTCTTATTGGCCTTAAAACTCTTTCAAAAATATTATCAGTTATAAGACGTCTGTTTGGTCTTAAACAAACAACTAACAAAATCTAAAAAGTCTAATTTATTTTGGTGAAAGATATTAATTTTACTGAACTAAAAAAGAAGATATTTTTTTGTATCGTCCTGATTCTTGGTCACACATGATATGATGATACAACTTTCAAATTTTCAAATAACAACTAGATAGTAATTTTAGTAACATTCTGCAAGATTGATGCAAAAAAAATGTGATATGACATTACACACACACACATGCCCCATATATCCATTATCCTTTAAAATCATATTCTTCGTTCTACTCGCAGAATCTAAAATTATATTGTTCGATGCTATTGCGTCGAATTTACAAATTGTAAACAAATACTGCTTAACCATATAATCCGGGCGTCCACAACAATTGTATAAACAAAAGAATGCGCAAAGATGTCTTTCAATAGATGATTCGTTATAAGTGTTATAACGATATCAAAGGCCTAGCAGAAAAAAATATGTTATGATTTTCTGGATAGCCCGTTACTTCACAAATTCGGTATATAAGTGGTATAAGTGCGTCCACGGTCGCTGGTCGGTGAATGCAAAAATGAAAACGAAAAACGTATCGATAACAATAATATTAATATGAGTAATATAGTATGAGTAATAAGTATTGGCATCATGAAACGCAATAACCTAGGTAACCTAATATATTATATACATTATATAAATATATATATATATATATATATATGTATATATAGGTACTTATTAAAATTAAACTCGTCGTCTCATCATAATATATTATAGTTATCTGCAGGTCGACGTAAACAACAGTCAACACAATATAATATTGTAGGTAGGCATATGGCATGTGTGCGACATGTATTGTAGAGGGTCGTGTCACGGTTTCATCTGCGTGGAAAAACGAAAAAACGGTCGTCTCGACGAAACGGAAACACGTGTCGGGAATGTGTGTGCGCGTGTTAATTAACGCAATTAATAGCATTACAAGCGGCGCCTCCTAGCTGTACATGCGCTATATTAATAATAGTAATAATAATAATATAATATTGAACGCGCCAGGACCGCCATTCCGTGGGATTTCACGGAAAATGTGCGCGTATTTTGTCTCTTGGAAAGCGGCAATGGCGGTGGTTTTAACGCCGTGTAAACGACACGTGACCGCCGTTCATGCTCGCGTGATATAATATGACGTGTCAATGTGTATGTGTGTGTGCGTTACCGCATTACCGCAAACGCGTTTGACAAACGGCTCCCGTCAACGCCGTCTGGTATCCCTCGGTGTTCATATATTTATATACACATCATTACGACCGCGCACCGAAAAACGGATTTTCGACCACGGGCCATTTCTTACGGTCCGTCAAAACTTTGACGTATCGTAGATATATAGGCTGTGATGTTGTCGAGTGGAAGGCGAGACGGGTAGGGGGGTGAGAGAAAGAGAGAGAGAACGGCAAAGTCCGCATATATAATATTAAAATATGCGACGATGACGTGTGATGTATATATATATATTATATATATGTCAGCGGGACAGGAAATCGTAATTAGTACTCGTCGAGCGGTCCGACACGCGTCGTTTGAGCGTAAGTTTCCACCGAGAAATACTCCGCGGCGTCTGTACTTTGGATCTCTGGGAACCGCGCGATCCGGCGATCCGTACGTTATTATTACGGTATAGACTGCTGAAAACGTTTTTAAAATATTGAAATTTTCAAAAACTCAAATTGGTTTTATGTTCGACGCGGGACTATACGACTATAATATTCGACTATATTGTATACAGCAGGATGATTCTATTATCGAACAAGACTCATTATTTCAAAAACTATTGCCTATATATTTTTAAATATTATTCACCCTTATATTTTTTTGGTAAACCATTATATCAACTTTCGTTTTTAAAATGACAACCTATTGCCCTATTCATAAACTAATCTTTGAGATCGTGTATTGGAGAATTTAAACCCAAGTAATACACCGTACAATATAATTGCATGCAAAATATGCCCACAATTAATGTAAAGTATTATAGTAATGCCTTACCTGAGATGTACTAATGATGACTTGTCTTAAACTTGATTAAATTGTTACAAATAACGATATATTTCAATATTACATAATTTACTTATATCACTTATATTTATAACAGCTATAGCGGATTAATTAAAAAAAGTTGAGAGAGTTGGGTTGCATATAAATAACACAAACAAAATGTTCTAAACAAAACTATGAGTGTAAGTTAAAATGAAAAAATCTGTCTCTCGTATTTCTTAATTGTAATACTTCTTGCTATACAACATTCAACAGTATAATACAGAAACCTGCACTTGTTTTTCTGTTTTTTTTTTTTTTACCATGCTATTATTATTGTTGTTACTTGAATTTAAATGACTCGGCTGGAGTATGGCATGCATGATGTGGTGACAGATTATAGACAGTTATATCTGACAGGATTCAACATTCTGTTGTGTATATTACAATATATTTATATATATGTATATTTTAATGGCAAACATATATCTATTTAATCTACTAATTATAATATTCTATACAGAATTAAAACCGGCGGTCAGTTGAAAACAAAACCAATTTCAAATTTATCATTAAACCTACGCGTAGTTAGAAATGAACATTTTATGCAATTATTTCATGTATCGGACGCGCATATAATATTTTACATTAAATGGTATAGAGTTATACAGTATGTATATACTTATTATGTTTTCGCTTTTTTTTATTCACCCATTTGTATTAGCTCTTTTTCTATGGTTGGGATCCACATTGTTAGTGACTCAAAGGCGGGTATTAATTAGTTAAAAATTTAATTTTTTAAAACTTTTAATTTAGTAATAATAACTTAATTTTCTAATTAATTTGATAGACACAAAGCCATACATAATAATATACTTGGTACTTTAAATTAAACTTAATTAGTGTAAATGTAGTAACTGCAAGCTTACAAATAATAAATAAATAAATATTTTTTTTTTAATATTTCTTAATTTAATGATCATTAAGCCGATATAAATTTAAAATAGCTTCACATAATATACCAAAAAAAAAAAAAAAAAAAACAACTCAAAATAGGTAGTATGTGGCCTCTTCCTTACAAAGATTCACGTGTAATTACTTTGTCCACTGCATTTGCTAATTGTTCTAGCTAAGAACAGATTGAAAGTTTCTAATAAAAAAAAATGTTTACACAAACGTGTGTAATTGCATAAATCTATATAGATAGAGAAATGAAAAGGGATAGTGTATACATGAGACTAAGTATTTTAAATAAAATGTTTAAATATTTATTATTAAAAAAACGAAATTTGCACAATCATTAAAATACGTACGATATAGGTGAAAGTTACAATTTTTTTTCGGATTAATTATTTGGTAACTATAGTTAATATTTTTCTTCAAATTAATTTTGAACGTTTTAAGTTAATACATATTTTTCTTGATGACTGTTCATTTTTATCATACATTTTCCCCAACTTTTGATTTTCATAATCTTTTCGATTTTGTCAAATGGTTTATACCTAAACAGTGCTTAGTTATATTACGGGCATTTCTGTGCGAGTTTCATTGTCGACTGTCAAGACACGTCGTTTACGCATACCTATATAATATAAAATATTATTATAATTTATAATTCGTTGCTAATACAACTTCGCCGTTATACTCACTATATATTATATAGAGAATATAATTTAACACTTAAACCGGTTAGCATGGTAGCATGGGTGTATGATATTATACAAAATATGTATTACAACTTTTTGATTCAGCACACACACACAACTATATTGGTATATTATTAGTTATGATATACGCAATTTACACGCCACACGCGTCATAAATGGAATTTGAGTATATCGCTATCATAATTTTCTACAGAAATTAACTGCGGGCTATTATATCATATACATATTATATATCTTGTGAACGCGTTTTAGGTATATATCGGTATGATCACGACCAGTCAATGAGTGTTTAGTTCAGTTTTTATACCAAAAGAATACATTTGAATACACAATAAAGACTTAATTACAAAGCTGTCAATTCTGTTATAAAAAACAACAAATCTCAAAATGAAAATTTAAATTAAATTATTTATCTAAACGAATCAAATAATCAATATTGTTGATTTTGTCAGTTCAGTAGGCAGCGATAAATACACACTATACTTTAACTTAATTAAATTTTGATCTATACATAAATCAATCGAAAAAAAATGCCAGAAGATTTATTTTACGTTTTATGTAAATTCACATTTGTTTAAAATAAATTATTCGTTGAAACCCACTCTAAAATATAATACACGATAAATGGGTTTTATTTAAGAATTAAAATAAATACCTATAAATATTACAATTTTCGTGGACGAATCTCTAGATATACGATTCTGCAGGGAGCTTTTAAATGTATATTGTCTAAGCGTTTTCGTTTTATTTTTTGTGACGTTTCACACTGTGAAATTCATAATGCTGCAGTAGGTCAAAATTGCAATAATATTGTCCAAATTATATTAAATACAATAATTATGAATTTAACAAATTTATTTATAAAATCTTAACTTTTAACACTTAAACATTAATTTGAAAATTATATATGTCCAGCGAGATGTTTATTACATTGTAAACAATTTTTAATTTATTGTTGATAAAAAAACAATGATTCGATGAGGACTTTTTTCTAAGTTTTTATTATCAATGCAGTGCTATATATAGATGGTGTAAAAAATCCATACTACGAGACATCGTTAACATCAGTTAACGGCCATTCTTGTATATTATATCACCTCACTTGTATACAGCTTGCCTAAAAATTTATTTTTCGCCATTCACTTCACTTAATATATTTTTTTATATATTGAGTTATAATTTTTAAGCACACAATTATTTGCATCATTAGCTGCAACCACGATAATTAATAACAGTAACTAATAACCGATACGATTTTTAACCAAGTCCAACTTTACTATTAAATATCAATATTTCGAAGTTTGAAAGAACTGCTCAAACAGCATGTTGCCAGTTTGCCATCAAATATCATCTAACAATATTCACTTATACACAATTTTATTGGCCAATGAAACTTTTTTTTTGATTGACGCCCTGATATCTAGCCCAATTTGGGCAATAATATTACGGGGATTATAAATGCAGTTTTATACTGCTGCGTTTTGATGATTCGACGTTTCCCGTCACAATATATTATTTTCTATTGATTGCGGCAGCGTGGATGCGGCGAGCGCTCACAAGTTCATTATTCATAGCCGAGAAAATTGAGTGAAAAGTTTGGGGAGAATAATATTGTTAGTATAATTATATACACAACCCAAATTTTCTTCTCTGTATTCGATGCATCAGTTTTTCGTTTCGTACCCATTGACCACATCTAAGTTATGGTAACGGTTGTACAAATAATATATTATTGGTTTGATTTGTTCTCGGAATATAAAATATAATAATATTCAATACATCTAATATGCACAAATCGCAGATAGTTATTATTGTAGGATTAAAATATTGCATATAATTAGTATGATATAACACAGCGGAAACTCAAAAACTCAAACGTTTAGAAATAAGTCAAATTTTTTTTTAAACTGATTTGAGTTGAGTGAAGTCTTACTTTTTTTTTAGTGGGATAGGCTTTAATCTTAAATATCGATTAAGTTTCGTGTGTATATTAATTGCCATGGTTTGAAAATCGAACAAGATATTGTCATTCTGCTGCAGAGTATTCTGTCAATATGATTTTCCCAACGCGTAGTTGAGCGATACATATAGCCGTACACTACAAATGGAACAATATAATAGGTGCCTACACGATAAATTTCGTTGGACTTGAAGAAAACCGTGGAATTTACAGCGCGTATAAAACTCGATCTTGACCATGGTTTTCGGGTAAACTGTTAGCCAATCAAATCATGCCTTTAACCTTAAACTATATAGGTAGGGGACATGTATAGGGGGGCGATGTCCGTTTCCACCAAAAGTGTACCTTTTCCTTTTCCATCAATATCCGTTTCCACCAAAAGTATAATATCTTTCCCTTTTCCACCAATATCCGTTTCCACCAAATAATATTATTTACTACGTTTTTACAAAAATAATTGTTTACTACTATATTCTACGATTGAAAAAAAAATATCAACCAATTATATATATATAAGTAGGTAGATACAATATATACATAACTAAATACACTAATACCTATATCATTTTTTCAATCCAGCATTAGTGTTTTAAATAAACTTATTACTGTATTAAAGATTTTAATATAAGCATATAGTATATAAATTATTTTGGTAAATTAACCGTGGTTTAATTATTGGTATATCTCATTTGGTGGTAACGGATATTGGTGGAAAAGGGAAAAGTCTACTTTTGGCGGAAACGTGTTACGCCCGTATACTGTATAGGGGCAATAAGTAACAAATAGAGAATATCGATAACATCGTATACACTCATATTGATATTATAAATTTTAAAATTTTTTAGCATTTTAGAATATTTTGTATAACATCTGTAATACCTGACTAGGTAGATTAAAATTTTCTATTTTCCATTTGATATTAATTGAAGTAAAGCTATCATTATAAGGATCATTATTCTTAGTATTCGTATAAAGTTAAGCAACTCTTTTCCATTGCAGTTAAAACTAAAATCATAATTCATATATAAATTTAGTAATAACGAAGGATAAAAGCATTGAAAAATATATTATAATACATCTGGAATCACACTCTGCAGTATTTTTTTTTTTTAAACGAAATAAGGCTAACAAATTGGGTTATTAGCCTGACTTTATTTTTTACATAGTGTTTTTCTTAAGATTAGGTGTTACATAATATAAATACAAGTTTTGAGATTATAATTTTCTAATGATGTTAGTGGTACTTAAAAATGCTATTATTTTTGGAGTTTGATTTTCGCTCAGCGCTTCTGCTATAATAGGTGGCATGCTGAAGTTAATATGCGATTTGTAGAATATTGAGAGCACTTCTCCACAAGGTGTTTGATAGTTAATGAAGCGTGGAAAATTTCGCATATTGGTTGGGGATCTTTACTAATTAGTAATTAGGTATGTGTTGTTAAGGCAAGTGTGCCCGATTCTAGTGCAGGCGATTGCGATGTCTTGACGTCGATTGAAATTGGAAGATGTATTTCATTTTTTGGTTGTTTTTTTTTAATTTTGAGTGTATTAGACGAATAGACGATGGTATTAAGTTACAGTAATTTTTCCAAGATGAAATGATTCTTTGTTTGATAGAATTTTTAATGTGAGGAATATTGGTTATTGTAGGGTTTGGAATGGTTTTTGTTGCTTGGTCGGCATATTTGTCTGCTTTTTGATTTCTTGCAATACCAATGTAAGATGGGACCCATATGAACCTGCCGACTGCCGTATTATAATCTAGTTAAGGTGGCTATAATATGCATGTATAGGTAAATTCATAATATGGTAATATTAAACCACTATATATATATATATATATATATATAGTTATTATACGCCTATCGAAATTGTAAATATAATACATCGTATTTATAGATTTTATACTAACATACATTAAAATACGTGACGATTTTTCTATCGATACGAATTATTATATAATCGTCCGTGGCGATGTGGTGTATATATTTTATAATAACATCGTTGTTTAATAAAAACCATATTCAATATACTCCACCGTGTCACGCCACCGTGCTAAATAATAAGAATATAATTTACATATATTTAAATGATAATATATTTACGTGATTAGTTTTCGAGACTACAATATAATAAAACGATTAGAAAAGTGTCGTGTCGTTTGTTGTTAAATATATTATACCTACAATATTACCTATTATAGTGAGCGACTACCACCGAAGGCGTGTTTGACGACAATCACGAGCTTGTGGAGGTAATGTTTTAATTATAATATACAGTAAGTCACTTAGTCTTATGTTATTGTATTATTATATTATGCACCGCTAAATGTTTCAATCCAACAGCTATTAGTTATTACCTTTGATTGGTACATGGTTTTCCAAGATAGCATATAATAATAGTCATAGGAAATTATAGCGCAAAATAGAAACACGGTTCATTAAAATAAAATTTTAATTAGAACTGTAATTCGATAAATTTATAAGGCGACGTCATAACTAAACAAGACGTAGAATATCCAATTGACTATGTTTAATGTTATATTTTCATCTTAAAGTGATTCGAAATATTATGAGATTTAAATATAAGTCTAAAAATATTATTCAGAGCTCCCTGTATAGGTTTTTATATTAAAATGTTGAAGTAAGTTATATGAGTATTTTAAAATTGACCAAACAAAAGAGTGTTCTTTTAAACACAGAACTTGCTATACAATCATACTAAACCAGAGTCAATTATATATGGGTTAATAACGTCAATAATAACAACGTCCTGCTCTTATAAGAGATTTAGGACATCTCGATCTATTATTAATCTTTACATCTTGCTTATTAGTAGGTTGGTAGATATAGTTGGATTGGTAGATATAAATTTTAATTAGTATATATATATATATATATATATATATATTATATATGAGAAGACTACTGCGTAATGAAGGCATAGTGATTATTTTGGCCAAGCCGAATATTGCAGTGATCACGTGTTAATATACAGGTGTATATATATTATGTATAATACATATATTATGAGTTATTTAACGACACGCGCTGAAGTTTCATCAGGACGAAAAGATAAAAAATAATAATTGTCGGGTAGTAAAAATAAAAAATAAAAACCGGAAAGCGAACATCATCACGCGTCGTCGTGTATGTTAAATATTATATATAGGTATTATACAAGGCAAACCGTTTAGCCGCAGAAATAATTTATTATTCGGTTTCGATTTTTTTGATTTCGAAAAATAATTTGAAGTTATTAAACATACACGTCAAAGTTAATTTAAAATTATTTTAATAACTATCAGTAAGCTTAAATTTTCTTCAACTGGCAACTTGTACAATTTTAATTTCGAAAAGGTTTAGGACAGATATTGTGTGATGTATTATTGTATATTTAATATTTATATCCATTGGTGACGTGTTATAAAAATATATTTATATTATGTACAGAACTACCTATTCTATTTTATATTTAAAACAACTCTAGGACGTCCGTTGAAGATTGCTTCTATGATGAAATTTTCCATTCAAAGGTGTGCCAATATTTTGAAAATCATTTTTGATTTAATACTCAATCGTAGAGTAGGTGAATGTATTTTTTAAATATATTTCTTGATAACTTCGTCCAATTGATTCGATAATGCAATGCCGACATTTTAGGAAACCAATATATTTAATTTCGATTTTTATGAACAAAAAAAAAAATAGATAATACCTACAATTTCAACAATTTTTTTTTCGAGTCGATTAGGTTTAGTTGGCGGCAATACGTAAAACGAATAGCTCAGTAATATCGTATATGTACCGCACATACAATACGACCAAATTTTATGTCCACCGCAAACGAAATTTTTAGATTATTATATGCTTCGTGTAATTTATATTTTAATACCTATATACTACATTATTATTATGTTGTATGGTCGACCGCATTATAATTAGGCTGCGTGTAGGTACTCTCATTTTCCGCACGATTAAATAGACGATTCGCGCAACATGTAAGCATAATAATATTATTATTATTATTATAAGCTCATATAACAATAATAATAATAGAAAATAGTAATATGTTATTGTTATACGTAAGACGTTTATGTATTTAGTATTATAAATTATAATATATAAAATATTTATTGTGCATGCATTGCTATTATAGGTAGGTAGTAGGTACCTATTATTAGTATATATTATGTGGTCGTGGACCGATCCAATTATAGGATTTATACACATCGTTCCGAGTCGGCGTGTGCAGACTAAATACGGTTGTTGAGAAAAAAAAGTCTACATCAACAGCACGATTATTATTTATTATGTATGATATTATATTATATTATAATATGTACGCGGTAAATGGTAATTCGCCAAAAGTATGCTCAGCGTCACCACTTTTTTCAATAATAGTGCATTTATTAAAATTCTAAATTTCTAAGGGATCCCTAGTGGTGTTCCCAGAAAATGGGGGAAGTGTTAAAAGTAATAATCAGGGTCAGGATTTTATTCTACTTATATAACTAAAAAGAAGTATGTGCTTTAATAATACTTAAATGTCGTTACCTAGTTAAGTGTTAAAAATATGTAACAATAAACATGCGAAAATTGGAATTTTAAAATAGAGTTAAGCACAAGGTAAGGCGTGACAAAGATTAACCACAACAAATATTCAACTGAAAATACAACTAGTATACTATAAGTATATGAATACACTATACGAGTTGTATTAATAATATAGTATAATACGCCTATGCTTTCAACAATCGCCCGATAATTGACATTATTTTGCAGCTGGTAAATGACAAAAAAAGAGTCATTAAATTCGATAGATAACAAGCCTAAAATAAAACCTGGTATAATACTTTATATGAAAGGATGTGATACTCGGTATAGTATTTCTATTTTACTTAATCTATATTTATACTTTAAAAATTAGACAATCAAAAAACGTTTATTATAGGTTAATGTTATTTTATTAAACATGTTCAATTTTTATTAAAAAATAAGCCAAAAATCAAAATGTAAAAAAATGCAAACTAAAATGTTTAATTTCAGTTCTCTAAAACAAATAAAGTAATGGGTAATGTGGGTAATGGTAATGGTGGGGGGGATATCCGCCACTCTAGAAAGATAATTTGGGATACCTACATACATGTACAGGTACAGTAAGGTTTCAATAATCCTTATTTATCCTAAATTAGCCTATGTTCGTGTTATCGAGACACTACTGTATACTGTATATATTTCCAAATACCTACTCAGACTCTTAACAGACATTTCAATGATAGTGAACGTAAAGAATCAAATATGTTATTTTTCAAATGAAAACCTCCCCTTTTTTACTGTTTAGGTAAACCTAAAAACGACATTTAACAATGAGTACCTATATTATTATATAGGTTTTTGAGTTAATTCAACATTGCATTATAAATATAACCACGATAAAGAATAATAGGATTGAAGATGTGAGATGTACGATGATTTAAAAATAAAGTAATTTATTTTATGATAATTTTTACGAGTTTAATATTGTTTGAGTTTATAATATTATAATATATTGAGTATATTAAGTATAGTTTACATACATTTTATGTTTGAAGTAAAACCATTATTGCGTATCGTAATACTGAATTTGTGGGGAAGTCATGGCTATAGTCATCCTTCCAGTTACCAATTTGCGGTAATGCGGAAAAATCGTGTTTCAAGAATATTTATCGGGTAAAAAGTAAGGTCGGGACTGACACCAGAGAGAGAACATTGAACATGCGTATATATATAAATATAATATGGAACAGTGAATAAAAAACCATTTTTAAAAAACAATTTATCAAAATTCGGTATAGGAAACGCGTGCTCACTAGCTGGTAACTCGCATACACGCGTATTACGTACGTACATAAAAAAAAAAATGCTTATTTTTCTCAACTATTGGCGATGATTATTATAGGCACATGTTTTATACGCGTATGGTGTGCTGTAGTTCTGTTTGTTTTTTTAAAAATTATTTTTCCATTCCATACCTACAAAACCATTATCGGTATCGACGAACCGAAAAGTTTGTTCAACCCGACAGGTGGTGGCGGCGTCGGTGACGTGTATATTATAAGCGATTTGTTTGTGTTTTATATGTCTATCACGAATCTGGGGTGATTGGCTACTGCAAAATGGCACCGACTGCTGTGCTGCACCAAAAAAGATGGAGAGAGAGAAAACTTTAATAATAATAAAAAATGTATCATATATATAGTTCGAAAACAATTTTCGCTGAAATTTTATAGTGATTTAATAATAATAATAACAATAATAAAAAGAAAATTAAATAACGCGTATTTACGGTTGCCCGGTGCAAATATATCTGCTCGCTATATACATCCATATAGAAAATAATAAATAAAGCGGTCGCGACATACAGAGCAATACGACAACATTTAGAGGTACTTATAAACACAATAATAATAACAATAATATAATATAATATTGTAATAACTAATAAATAATAATATTATTATGTTCTTTACGCCACGCGCGTTTGTAGTCGACTGTGTTCAGCCGCCGCCGCCAAGACGACGACGATGACGACGGCGACGGTTCGAATGACATTTTAATTATGAAAACCGTCAGCGAGGGAGGCGGCGGCGTGTTACACTTGCACTCCGCGATAGACGCGTCAAAATAAACGCGTTTCGTCGGTCGCGATAAATCAACGGGGCAACCCCAATTTGCTCCGCACAGTGACAGCCAGTCGTCCTATGTAGAATTATTATATTGTATGTGCGCGGCCAGTTCTCCCGCTCACTCATCTGCCGTCGCTTCGACTCTGTCACTATTTTAATAATAATATATAATATTATTAATATCATGTGTCGTATATATTATAATATATGTATATTTGCGGTGTGGGTGAGTTGGTGCGTGTTATCGTGCGAGGAAAAAATATGTTTTCGAGCTAAAATAAATCGCGTCGCATATCGTCGGTTGCATCTTGCTCGTTACTGTTGCGAAATGCGCACGACGTTGCATATTAGGTACTCGTCCCATCCACGATTCGGTCAATTATCGCATATTATTATGGCGTTACAGTCAGCAGATGACACCACGAGCGGGTTGGCCGCCGTACACGATTAATATTATTGCCTGTTAAGGTCTACAAAAATTTGGTCATATTTTTGTTTGTAGATTCATTAATTTATAATATTTAAGATATAGAAGACATATTTTTAAGTGTTCGATTTTTTTTTTCATACCATAATATTAGTCAATCGTCCGTGTAAAAATAAAATAATATATTCTAAAATTATTTAATGTTGTCAAAATTATGATTCCAACGCTTATTGTATAAAACAGTTGTTATGACAAAGTTGTAATTCTTTTATACCACGACTTATATTGGCAAACCGCTTATTTTTTAAATTTTAAATATTGTGTATACATAAAATAAATATTTTATCAACATAAATCGAAAACAAAAAGAATAAACTTGCCTCGACTTGTTATTATAATATATACAATATACAAATTGAAAAATAGAAGACTATATTGGGGAGAAACATACGTAGGAATATATAATACCTTTTACGAAAATGTACGCCCTCACAGCCCGTATATAGGTCATGGACTGCAGGTCTGAAGAAACCACAAAGGGCGAATTTATATTTAATTTTAAATTATTATAAATAGTTTAAAAGTTTTCCCGTTGTGTAGGTAATACCAACCTATATACAGGGTGTAATTCATTATCTCGAAAAATATTAATGTTTTTTCGAAATTTTTTTTACATATAACTATAGTTTGAAGTATAAAACATTTTTGGAAAGTTTCCATATTTTATACTTGGTTTTAATTTTTCAATAATGATTTAATATTTCACATTCTTAAGTAGTCTATTTTTCTGAGAAGTTCAATAAAAATTAAAAACTTAAAATTATGCATAATAAATATTTCCAAAATCGTTTATAGTTTTCGATAAAATGATTAAATGAATGTTTACTTTTGAAATAAATCATACCATATTATATATACATTATATTCAATATAATATATACATTATACCATCACCCACTGAACGCCAAAAATGTATAGGTATTCAAAGCTCGCCACCTCAATAATATTATATATATCACTGGCCACGGGCAACGATGACGGTACCAAAATTAAAATAAATTAAATGTCAGCAAACAACTGCGAATATTATAATCAATACATTAATAATAATAATATAATCATTGAGTACCTATATATATATATATATATAAGTTTATTTATTTTATATTGAGTATATATATTGTATAGGTACAAGGTACAACGGCTGATCCATCGCTAAACATCCGGTTATTGTGAACTTTGTTCGGTAAACAAAAATAATAAAACTGAGTCAGTAAAATACAATTGTGGGCATTTTACCTTTTTCATAATACGATTGTGCACGTTTTAATGGGACAATAGAACATATTTTTGGTAAGATATATGTACGATTGTTCGTGAAACTTCATGCAACGTTGCTAAATAAGCCAAAATTTAATTTAGTGGTTGTATTTAAAAAAAAAATTGAAAGTAATTTAACTTTGCTTGAGTTTAGAGTTATTAATCCTTAATGAGCTAAAATCAATCCTTAACCCCCTCCTAGCTGCTCTAACATCCTTAATAAATAAATTTCCACTCCTTAACTAACACACGTATCACATATCTTCTGATCATCCATACCATATCCTAATCCTAATAATAAATTCTAAATTCTAAATTGTATACAAACTTGTAATAACATGTAATATTTTGGCACATTTTAAATATAATAGATGAAAAAAGAGTTATTAATAATAATTTAGTCCAAATTCATACAGATTCAATGCAATTAATAATAAAATACAAGAACATATCATGAAATACATATAAAAAATACCCTAATATGTTAATTAATTAGTTAATTAATGTAACTATACCATCAACAGTTAAAAAATAAAATGAGATCATAATATTAAATATATGTACCATTTTTACAATGCCTTAGGTTTATAAAGCGCTGGCTAAGTTCACTTAAATAAATAATTAATTCGTCAGGGGTCTTATTATGTTTATAATTTGTATATAAACTAATAGTTTTATTATTGAGTAGCTTATCCTTTTTTGCAATTTTTTTTTTTGATAGAAACTTTTTGGATGATTGAATACAATATTGTGGATGTTTAGGCTTGTGTTTGAATTAAAAAAGAAATGACTACTGGAACTGCAGAATTGACACGCATAAAACTGTCCTTTAAAAGTACGGTGAAAATTTTTCGGACCATTTGTAGTTCTTAAATTAAAAGTGAGAACAAAAATATAAGTTGGAAAAAAAAATTTGTGTAATTAAATTTAGCAACATTGCACAATCGTGTAATCGCATTTAACACGCACAATCGTAAACCAAAAGGGTACGCGTGCAATAGTAATGCCAATGCGCGCAATCGTATTCTACCCAACAGAGTTTATGTAAAATGAAATGAAAAGAATATTTGTAATTCAAAATATTGTCATTGTGATTGAAATTTTTTCTGACGGAATAACATTATTATGTTTGTACATAGCTAGCTGATGATGATTTATTTATTTTATACTTATACTTTCAGAGTTGTAATATATGCCATATAGTGCCATACCAATAAGCTCTGGGTAAATAATGCTATCAACTCAACTTATTACTTTTTTATATTTTAAGAATAAAACTTGTTTGCAATATATTTAGTAAGTATATTGTTCGTCTAGACTCTATAATATACTGTATAGGATATAAGAGAGTTTAGAATCATATTGTGGGCGTCTTCTTTCAGTAGAAAATTCGCCAAGTCACGTTTTCTTAACTCTGCCGAGTGTGTGCCTATGCTTATATTATGGAAGCGTTGCTCGCGATTTTTTAAGTATAATTTAATATTGACCAACGCGTCACAGTAAAATAATAATTTGTGCCGTGTTGATGGTCATAATATTGTATTATTGTATATTATCTTGTAAATCTGCGGTATAAAATATAATATCTGGAAGGTAAAATAATGTCCCTGTGCGTGTCTAGATTCTAATGTAATAACAACCCAATCTGTCGCACGTGCATTAGACAATTAGTATTATTATTCACGATAGTCGTTTTATAATATCGTAAAATCGATGATTATCGGCGTCCATTATTATCTAAACGCATCAATCGCATCCCACATATTATGTATATTATACATTTTTCAATCGACGCCTTATAAGTTACATTATATATATATAAATATAGGTACGCACGTATAATATAAACGTGAGCACCTGTATACTTAATAGTGTTATACGCGTGCGGTTGTATTATTCCTATACAGGGTGATTCGTTTAACATTGAACGCATTCATTATATCCATAAGTATTAGGTATAACAATTTTTTGAAACGTATATGTTATATGATTATAGTACGTATTTTCTCTCATAATTTTACGTCATGCGTTTGTATCGTTATAATTGTATATGTTTTTTACTTACGACCCTGTTTGTTACAGGACGCATTAGCTCCGCAGCAGTCGGAAGACTCTGAAAACTCCCACGGCGACAAATAATTACGCGCTCAAAACTCATTATAAATATATTTTTTATTTATAAACTAGCTACAACTCAATAAACTCAAAACTGTTTCCTATAATAAATAGTCACAATACATATACCTATAATGTAAGTAATTTATTAACTGAAAAATAAAAAATTACAATTAAATATTTAGCTGGTCTAAAGAAATTGTATCGTTTCGTAATGTTTCTAAATTTTGTGTAAAAAAATATTTTTTCAATCGTTAACTTTGTTACTTTTTGGAATCATTAGTATTCGTAATATTATTATTGTATACCTACGTAAAGAATCAATCGATACACGTATATTTTCAATTTTAGCGTATATATAATATATAATAATAATATACATAGGTAGGTATAGTAAAATTCTATGTCGACGTAGTAAGATTTTGTGTTTTTTTTTTTTTTTTTTTTTTGGGGGGGGGGGATGTAACCGGAACAGAAACGTTTATAAAATATTATACTTCATACCAGCCAAGAATGGAGCAGGTCTTTGGCTGTATATAATATACCGCATTGGTATATACGACACAAAATCGTATACCTATGCAATAATAATGTATATATATATTATAATGACGGGGTGCGTATTATAAAGTACGACCAGTTATTTTATACTGTATACCTATTATAATACATAATATATGTATACACAATAAACGGTGGTGTAATTATTTGAATTGGTTTCAACTAGTCGGCGGCGCGCGGCGTGTACCTATACAAAATAATACTTTATAACAAAAAATAATGATAATAATGATGATGATAATAAACGAATATGTGTACCTACTGCAATTATTATAAATATACGTAATAATATTATATTATTATATAGCGCGAGAGTCGTGAAATTCGTATAGATATTTTATAGGTAGGTATACTTATTATTAATTTCATATAGGACGAAGCGCACGAATCGTATATATAGGTCCCTATATGTTTATAGGCTGGTGTAGTAATCGCACACTTATTATACTTCGGCGCAAATGTATTGCGATGTCCCGACGACTGAACATTAAATGCAGCAATATTTAACCTGTTTGTATTGAACATATTCAAAAAAAAGTTTTGGTAGAATTACATAAACCTTTCATTTAAAATACAGTAAGTCCCACACAACGATCACTGGATTATAGTGTCAACCGTTTATTGAAATAAAAAAATACAAATCTAAAAAAAATCTGTCGTTAAATTGACCTTTTATTAGAACCACCATAATATATCGGATATTGGATACTCAAATGTATGTTTTAAACATGTTTGGAGTTACCTTTTGGGTTTTTATTAAGATAATATTTTCTTTAAGTGTTGTTCGAGATCAATATATTTTATTTTTAACTCACGCAGAGTTTATAGAGTTATAAAATCCTAATTGCCATTAAAATACTGCTATTAGGTAAGTGAGTCAACTGACTGTATATATTGTGTATTATATTGTTTTAATATTTATTTATTTATTTAATTCAAACGCCAAGACGGGAACACAGATTTTGTAAATAGCTTAGTAAATTTTAAAATAAAAAGTAAGTAAAAAATATAACAACAGTAAAGTTACAATAACAATCCGATAATTATAAGATGAAATGATAGAGAGATAAAGAGAGAGAAAAGATGAAAAAAACTCAATAAATAAAAGCCATATAACACTGACACAAAGCATCCGAATTATATTATATAATTATTATTTTTACTTAACCCTATAGAGATAGGGAAAGTTTGAAACGTTCGTTGTATTTGAATTTGATACAAAGTAATTTTATAAGTATTTATCTATATAAATAGGTAATATAGAATTATTATGAAAAATCAGAGATCAAACTTCTGTAAGATTTCTACAATAGAGATAATTAATAAGGATTAACAAACAACTGTAGCCAGCTCTTAGTCAAAACTATGCGATGTGAACGATGGGTGAAGGTATAAGCAATTTTTGGGAATATTTTTAATGTATATAACAATAATTTATAAGTTACACACTTTTTGAATTCGTACCGAATATTTAATAGTTTGCAGTTAGCACTTCGCATTAAAATAGGATTAGTTTAACAGTAACAATTATTTTTGATTACGACCAGTAAAACGCGTTACGTGCGTGAAAAATCAAAAATGTGTCCTATTATTGAGGCAGTTACTAAAACGAAATGAGTAGGTTAGTACGATAAAGTTTTATGAGTTTAGCAGGGAAACCAAAAATTCAAAAAAAATATTTCACTTTACATTTACGACAGACTATTTGGATTTTTAAATATATATATTTACGTATACGTAGGTACAATTACTTTTTCCAATCCATTAGTAAAATTAGTTTTTTTTTTATAAATAAAAGTGCATTTACACAGTTTTTAAGATAATATTTTGATTGCATTTGAATCTTAACCTTGTTCAATAAATGAAAATAATATTATATAGTATAACGCCATTAGCATGATATGCTGAGCAAATGTTTTATTGGTTGTTTTCGGGGTGACGACAATGACTTCAATGTACATTTCTAAATTTATTATTACGTTATATTGTATAGGTACCAAAATGTACTGGGCAAAAGTTATATAAAATATTATATCATTATGAATTATGTAAAGACTATTAGATGAATTAACTCGACTCAAGATAGTGCACCGATGTAATATAGTATTTTGGCAGTCCAGTAAAAGATAGGTAGGTAATATTTTAAAGGTGTATAATAGTATTCAAGTAGGTATACAGAAACAGGTAGGTACTATTTCCTTTGAAAATTATTTGAAATACTTATTTGAATTTTGAATACTCGGTAATTGAGAGTACAAATGCACTGGAGTACATATCCAGATCTTTTTTTAAACTATTAGTCTCGGCATTTAGGTATATATAATCAAATATACAAAATTATAATATATATTTAATAGATGCGTATAATATATAGATATTTAAAATTTCTTTATATTTTTTGTTTGTAAAGAAATTTATTTATTTTTACCTTAAAATCTATTTGAAACGGAGTTTCTATTATATGAACATTAATTTTGTTGAGAACTTTATAGGTTATGATGCAAATTTCATCTGTTTACTTATTTGAAATTTTGGTTGAGAATATATGTTAAATATTATAACAATTATGATAATATGATTCAAACGTGGGAAAACGAGTTAGAAGTTTTATAGAAATATTACCTCATACATTTCCAATTTCATTACAAGATTATAAGACGGTAAAATAAATGGGTTCTCAATTTCAGTAATTATTAAACTATTATTATACTGGCACATGTAGGTACTCGGAATCAAATAAACCTATGGTTTGTGTCTTTAAAAATGATTAGCTGTTAATTCGAAACTATGAAAATTGTAAAATTATTATTTGATTTTAAATACGTAGGTATATTTTGAAAAAGTAGATATGACGATAGAAGTACTTACTCTAATCACTATTTTTTTAGTGTTTAGTTAGCCATTTGAATACTACAAAAGTATTAGAGTAGCCAGAATAGGTACTCTTGATTAAATACTGCTTTTACTAGATTAGGTAGGTATTTAACAGTACTGAGTGTCAGCGTGAGACCGCATCGACTTAACCGATTCATAGTGCACAGTAGGTACAACAAATCCGTGTTAACTGTTTAGGAAAAAATGCACACTTATATTATGATAATATAATAATGATATTGGGAAAACGATTTCGCAAACGGCGAACACGACGGCGTAGATAGTAGATACCTATATAAGACACGCTATATTGTAGTAATAGTCATTAAATGATACAATACAATATGAAACGAAATTAAAAGAAAATATAGTTTCAGTTCCCACTGTTGGCTAGTGTTCGACGTCATGCCGCCGCCGCGTAAAATCGCTTGGCGTCCGACATATTTATATACGTAAGTCTATAATAATATCACGACAATAACAATATAATAAAAAAAAATTCGCGTGAGTACAGGTTGATCGTTTTATTATACAAGTTAGGCCAAAAACGGTGTTGTAAAAATATTTTTGGACATTTTTTTTAGGAAAACATTTTATATCACGGAATCTAACCGTCTCCGCTGGGGCGCCGTTGTGAGTACCACTATGTCATATAGGCTGGCACAACCAGGATAAACTTACACCTTACTTCTAATATTGTGTATAATATTTAAAAATGGATTGTTATAATATTGTAATAAATGAAAATGTATTTTAATATATCTTCCAACTATTCCCCCTGATCCCAGAAGGCGCTGAAAATGAACTATTAGTGTCGTGACTTAATAATTAATTTATTAACCTCCTTTAAATTTATATCAGAGAGTTTCGTCACACGATGACAACTTCTTCTAAGTTATCTGTTTTAAAAATTTTAATTTAATATATTTATTATTATGGTATATATATTAGATTCTGAGCGGAGCGATGAATGTATTGATTTTACCATGATGTGTTTTTTTTTTTTTTTTTTTTGTGTCTGTCATCACGTTTTGGGGCAGTAAAAATGCTTCGATTTTTGACTTCAGTACCTCGTTCGATCAGAAAGTGAATCTAGTTGGTAGTTTGGGGGGTCAAAAGTAAAAAATTCTTAATACTTTTCTAAATAATTGAGAAAAACAAACTAAAAATTAAGGGAAAAACGGGTAATTTTACGCACACTCATTTTTCGACAAAATCGATTTTGGTTTTTGATGTAACTTTAAAACAAATGACCATAGATACATGAAATTTTCACCTAATGTTTATATAAGTATATCCTATCCACCATGCAATTTTCAAAAAATTTCGACTTAAGTTGAACTATTCATAGGCATTTCAAATTTTCGATCATTATTAGTTTTTTTTAAATTAATATCGATAAAAATTTATTTGTTAGGCAGAAAAGCTTGAAAATTTAATACAAGGCTCTTAACATATTGTTACAATAGCAGATGAAAAATAAAAGAAATTCATAGCCACAATTTTTTTTTATAAGCATTCAAAGTTTGAATTTCGACAAAATACGTAAAAATCACGAAAATTCACAAATTATTTTAAGCTAGAAATTCATAAAAAATTTTCTTTTTAAATCTAATATTTAAAAATTTAATACGAGATTCCTTACAAGTTTTTCAATCTTTATCACAAATAAAAATTCCACCGGAAATTCAAATTAAATTTTTATGAGCATTTAAAATTTAAATTTTTACAACATTGGATTTTCACTTTTAGCGATTTCCTTATTTTGGTGTAACTCTAAAACAAATTACCGCAGATACTTGAAATTTTGACTGAATGTTTATATAGGCGTTTTATATATTTGATAAAATTTTCAAAATATTTAGATTTGTTTTGAGCTGTTTACTGACATTTTAATTTTTCAACTTTTTTAGTTTTTTTTTCTATAAATATCGATAAAAATTTATTTGTTCGGTAGAAAAGCTTGAAAATTTAATACAAGGCTTCTAACACATTGTAACAATAGAAGTTAAAAAATATTGAAAATTCGTAGGCACAATTTTTTTTTATAAGCATTTAAAGTTCAAATTTTGACTAAATACGTAAAAATTACGGCAATGTTCAAATTATCTTAGATAGAAATTCATAAAAGTTTTTCTTTTTAATTCTAAGGTTTGAAAATTTAATACAAGGCTCCTAACATATTTTTACAATAGCAGTTGCAAAATAAAAGGAATACATAGTCATAATTTTTTTTTTAAGCATTCAAAGTTTGAGTTTTGACAACATATTATGTAAAATTCACGAAAATACAGAAATTATTTTAAGCTAGAAATTCATAAAAAATTTTCTTTTTATATCTAAGATTTGAAAATTTAATACAAGGCTAATAATATATTTTTACAATAAAAATTGAAAAATAAAAGAAATGCGTAGTCACAATTTTTTTTTTACAAGCATTCAAAGTTTGAATTTTGACAACATATGTAAAAATCACGAAAATTCGCAAATTATTTCAAACTAGAAATTCATAAAAATTTTTCTTTTTAAAACTAAGATTTGAAAATTTTTAATAATCTATAATATGTCCT
Source organism: Diuraphis noxia (assembly GCF_037042655.1). Taxonomy (NCBI): domain Eukaryota; kingdom Metazoa; phylum Arthropoda; class Insecta; order Hemiptera; family Aphididae; genus Diuraphis; species Diuraphis noxia. The sequence continues at coordinate 16,431,424 of NW_028301714.1, read as the reverse complement.
AGACAGATAATCCCTCTTCGCTCAGAATCGTTTTTCGTATACAATGATATAATATCATTGGATTCAAATTTAATTCCATCCATTACAGTAACCCACTTGTAACTTACTGTACAGCAGAGCGACATACACGACTTACCCGCTTTTTTTACCTTAACTGTACACCACTTGATCTCATTATATAAAAACAATGAAATTTACAAATTATTCAATTACAAATAACATAGTTTAAAAAAATACAAATGAATAACTATACATTTTTTTATTTTTTATATTGTAGTATGGTTTACTAAGTATGTACATCTTCATTTTCTCTAATAATTCATTTATTTGAATTCCAACTGTTGGAATTTTATAATGTTCTTAAGGCACCACATATTTTCAATTATTTAAATTTCAAAATTGGGGGAGAGGGGTTAAACACTATATTTTTCTGTTATAAATGCATATAAATATTTACCTATAAATCCGTAATGTGCGTACTTGCAGCAATTTTCAAAACAACGAAGAATGAAACGCGTTTGACAACGGAGAAAACTAGTGGGTGTGTCTGCAGTGCCAAAGAAATCTAGTCGTGTGCGTTTTGAGGCGCACAAAAAGACAAATAGGTAGAACCATTATTATTATCACTATCGTTGTATTGTTATCTGTAAATGTAAGACTTAAGTGTACCTGTATTGTAGTTATTGTGTCGTGTCGTCTCACGTAAGTTGCGGTGAACGGGTTTTCTCGACCGTTCGCGGTGGGATTTTCCACGGTTTTCCTATACGTATATAAATATTATATTAAAATTACGGGTACCGTAACCACGGTATATAATGCATTCTAGGAAAAATCGACGCTGCCGCCGCCGTCACGGACGCGGTTCGTTATGTGGCGCCAAGGAAGTGATAATAATAGACGGCGCAGACATACCGACTTGTGTATATAATAATATATATATAATATATATCTTTATATAGCTCTCTATATCTATTATATATATATTTATGCATACAAGTACCTATATATGTAATTATTGTGTACTGCAATAGGCTGCGGTACCTATATATAAGTACATTATACTATAATAATATTAATATTATACTCATGCTTACAGGGTGAACTATTTGAGTAAGTTGCTCTCTACCAGTTTTCTCTGTTGATTTCCGTGGTGTATATTTAGAATATAATTTTTTTTTAAACATTAATCAACTATAACAATAATTTTTGTTTATGTTTCTATTATTCTTATTCACTGTGTTCATATAAAATCTGATGCACAATAATTTAACCTTAAACAATTTAATTTAAAAAAATGATAATTCAAAATGTCGAAAAATTGTTAATAATTTCGCAATCTATAGTAGGCATATTGTATAGGCATATTCATTCTATATGTTAAGAATGTTGTTGCTTTACAACAAACTTGAAAATGTTTTATTTGCTTCGAATTTTATTCATTACTGCAGGTATATTTTCCATGTATAATACATTAATCAATTAATTTTGAGTGAATTTCTCCAGTAGCACCATAATCGCTAATATTGTCCAAAAGTTGGTGTGATTAGGCATGCCGTGGAAACGCATTACTGGCGCCCGTAGAGGGAAATTAATTTTTCCCGCGACGAAATTACTCGATACAAATCCTGATATGAGTGGTAAAATTACTGGCACAGATAAAATGTTTATTTTTGAATATTGTGGTACCAGGGAAATCTACCCATTGTCCAAGTATAGAAAGCCAACAGGAGAAAACAAGTGTAGCAGTTAAAATATATCATCCTGTATCATTTTTAGAGAGATTATATGACCTGTACGGTTTGCAGAGTATTATAAGTGTATATGGTGTCTTTTATGCGCGCGTATGTATATATATATATATATATGCGTGTAAATCGTGGACAATGACGCACGTGATGTTTTTCGCCAAATATATATAATATAGGTGGTGTACTATAATATATAAGTATAGGTATATAATAAAAATAAAAGCCGAATAACAATATATACCTACTTATAATATTATAATATAATATTTAGCCACTCGGGGAAATGTGTGGCAACAACGGGAAAATTCGCAACGTCCCAGGACGCCATTATGTACACAAATACATATTATACATTATATACATCTATATATGTATATAATATGTTACGGTCAAACATGATAATTAGAAAATTACGTCATTGGCCAGTAAATGTCGTAAATGGCACCAAATCGGCTAAATATGCTGTAGGAAAACGTCACAAACCACACATTTTGTACAAGAATTTTCGTCTTGTATTGTTTTCGCCACGAATTCCTAAGATAAGTGCTTAAAAACTTGGTGTCACCATTTTAAAAGTAAAAAAAAAAACTCAAGGACTATGATGAAGCACCCTAATTTTTCAGTTAGTCTTACGAGTTAAGAGCACGTAAACTACCAACTTTACAACATACCACGCGTAATAAGACGCATTAAAACCAAATTTTATATTTCATAGCTTAATCTTAAAAAAATAATTTTGGTTTTTAATAATTTTATTGTTCAAACGTTGTTGTGGATTTTGCCACCAACAATGATTCCTATCAATAGGAACACAAACACATTGTGCACATGACATGTTAATCAATTAATATTAGAAAAATATTTAATTGTTCTTTGAAATAAAAAAATGTTCAAAAAACCATCAAATGTAATAATATGCAAAATAAAATTTAATATGACTCTCTGTGCCTCTGTATCCAAACAAACCAAATAGATTTTAACTGAAGTTTTGCAATGTGTTGTGCACGACTAAAATATGAATAAGTCATAAACATAGTATATTCGTATTATTCCAAGTTTGCAACAAATGCAGTGAAATGTCAAATCACCGATTTAACTCGCCATTGATAAAAATGAATGACCGGTAAAAATATATGAATTCAACATTACCCATAGTTTAAGAATATTGCATTTTCTTGCCAACGTCTTTAAATAGGTATATTAAAATAATAACTCTTGTATTATACACAGGCGAAGTATAATATATTATGTGTTGGGCACATTTTCCCGAATACAATTATTTTTTACAATAATTTAATACCTATTATATATATATATAGTACTCATCAATTTAGCTGATATAGTATAAATGTATAGTACTTCAGCCTTCCGTTATACCTATTATTTAATTATTATAGATTCATGTTGTCAAATTGTGATATTAAGTAAATCATATATATTCAAAATGATTAATTTTTGAAATTAAAACGATGTATTATAATATCAACGTTCTAAACATGTGAAGACTTGTGTCTTTATAACTTGTTCATGCAAAGATTACCTGTTGACAAGTTAGTCAAGGTTTATCTTCACATTCAAAATCAAATAACCCTTAAAGTAACTATTCAACATTATTTATTAGAAATACCAATGCTTTTTTGATCATACATATAATAATTAACTGTCCAAATAACTAATAGGTAATGGCATAATAGTAATACATTGAGTTTAGTAACTATTAACTATAGTGGTGTATATACATATAACCACGAAATAATATTGTTCGCTTACATTCAATTGAATTTAAAAATAGTGCGAATAAAAAAAAAAATTCAGGAATGTTTTTGAAAAACAAATTACAAAATAGCTGATTAAATATAATATATAAAATACATAATAAATATATACAAAATGCTGATCAGTGATGTTTTAAGTTTCAAACCATTTGGAATCAGCTAGTGAAGTAGATACATATGGAACATAATAATAATAATAATAATAATAATAATAATATGAATAGTGAGAGATTATCCTAGAGAGTATACCAGACATTATAAATTATCAAATATAAAAGTTTTGGTTATGAAGTTACGGAGGGTTACTATTGTCAATAAAATATAGCTTACCTATACGAAATTATGTGATGATAGAAATGCATTTATTATACGGAATTAGAAAAGTAATTAGAATTCTAGTCGGAAATTGTTAACTATAGCTATATTTAACAAAACATAAGAAAATATTAATATTCTCCTTATTGCTCTACTTAAATAATAATAATAATAAAGTGTTCTAAAAATGCATTGTTTTTACCACGGATTTATTGGTGTCAGAAATAAAAAAAAAGCTCGGCGTTAATAATAATTATTCATGCACTTAATGACCTAAAACTGTTTTTAGGATGACAGCGCACAGTTTGTTTTCTTTGTTTGACCCATAAACAAAATTGCAAATTCACGTTTAGCAGAATCAACCCTGTCACTTGTGCTATTCATTTTAATATAAAATTGAATTCTCCTTACGTTCAAACTTTAACTTAAGAACATTACCTATGTCTCAACGTTGACTATTTTATTATATTAAATTTGTATGTGCCTAATTTATGAGTGTATAAATTATTGCAATTTAAAAATTCATGTATTCGTAAAAAGTCCAACTGTATGGCGCAGGTAATGTTCTTAGCTTAAAGTTTGATAAAAGGTGAAGTCTAATTTTAAATGTTACAACACAGTGTTGATTCTATTAAACATAAATTTGCTGTAATGTTACGCGCGAGTCAGAGAGATAAAACAAATAATGCGGTGACATCATCTTAATAATTAAAAAAAGAGCCGAATTTCATTATATTACAAAGCAATTAACAAATAACAATGTAGGACCATCGACGCATCATCCATGACTGCAGATCCTTATTTTTATATATAGATTCACCACTAAGTCCATACACGATATGCTCGTGATCTGTATTGAGTTTTAATATATACATTTCTACAATAGGTAACGTCATGTATAAAAATAATAATTATTCGGCTGCAGTGTATCCTGTAGGATGCAGAGGTACTTACTTATTATTATTATTATTTCAATTTGCAGACGCAACCGTAATGAAAATATTAACATTTTCTGGTGAACATGTTAGCGGGACGTAAACGGCGAACAATATTGTGGTTAATATAATATTATTTTAAAACGCGTATTATTATGTGTATGATTTTAAGACGATATAATATAATACTGTGCTGCTACTGGCAAAACCAGTATTTAAATATAAAATACAATTTTCGAAAAAATATAGAAGTGTTCTTTTTTTTTTTTAATAAATCAAATATATTTAGCAAAACTCTTTTTGCTGAAATAAATGGAATATTATGGCGAAATTCAATAAAGAAAAATGTTCTTTTTACGATACATAAATTACTTTGACATTTTTCTCATAATGTAAAAGTTACTGATTTTCAGTCTACAATTAGGTTATACCCTTATATTATGAATATTATATTATGTATGAATATTAGTGTATACACACTTAGGAAATGCGGTAATCATTAATATTGTTTAGCATCAATAGTAAAACTTTCTGGCCTTTCTGCAGTTATTAAATGAATAATAAATCACAAATATGTGAATCGTTAATAATTACTTAAATATTGTTTGATAAATCACTTCATGGCAACTAAAAATGTATGTGTTACCGCGAACGCTACAGCAACTAAAGGTTCCTATTTAATATACTGTTTACAACATTATACTGTAGGTAGTCCGTAAGCATCGTTGTCTACTGAGCATTCTTCTTATAAATTACGATTTTTATAAATAATTTAATCAAAATTAACTGCTACAGGTAAGTTGAATACTATTGTAGCCTAAACGTTTGAATCTCGTCCGACTTTATTGGAGCGGAAATCTCAGTTTTTTAATAAAAAAAAATAACTATAATATAAGTATAATATAATAGTTATAAGTTATAAGTTTGATGATCCTATATGTCAGAAACACATTATAATAAATAAAAAAAAAATTACCCATTATACTCTATAGTAATAATATAATAATACGATAATATATATTTATAATTTTGTTGGGATTTAGACGTTGGCTCAGACCCGAGTAAAAATGTCTTAATAGTTTCAATCATTTGATTATAATACCATTTTGAAGTCTATACACTTATAAACTTATATATATATATATATATATATATATATAATATATATATATATATACATCATATTGCATAGGCATTATTCGATTTCCAAAGCGATTATACCATATAATACCGTTTGGCGTTTACCAGAGTTATTATTATACATTTATATACCTATATTATGACGGTTATGTGCGCTCGTGTATTACATATTATTATATACCTACATGAAATCGTGAACGCTAAACTTGTCTATTGCAGTAAAATATCACACGGAGGGTAGGTATTATATTAGTCGGTATAGAGAATATAATAGTATATCCACATAAAAATTATCGGTTGAAACCGTCAAATCGTTTTCGCGCACACTCCACCGCCGGTCGCATACAGCATGTAATAATAATAACTGCTAGTTGATATAGATAATAATATATAATACCTAATATACAATATATATATATAAGTGTACACGCAGTATACGATATTATTATAAAGCAATATAAACCGTTTTTCGCTTTTTTTCGATAAAGATCTATATTTCATTTTTATTTTTTCGTTTGATGTCGACTACGACGTCGACGACGACGACGACGTCGAGGGACCAGCCCAGGGCACAGGACATCGGCGCAATACTTCCTTGCGGCGGTGGCGGCAGTGGCGGCGACGTCTACCGTTTACCGAAACGATGTAAAATAATTTCCTGCGCTCCTGGGTACCCGCGGCAACGAATGTTTATATATATTATATATTATATATATATATATATATATATATATAGAACTATAGAAGGAAAGAAATATATAGGGGAAATAACTGACGAGGCAACGATGTTATATATATATATATATATATATATATATATATATGTATTGCTGACGGACGACAAGAAGCCCGAGGCTAATACGCGCGCGGCTCATTCATTCTTTTTTGTGTATGTATTTTTCAAACGTCTTGATTTAAAACGTTTTTTTCTTTCGTTACGTTTTTCGAAATTGTTCATTAAAAAAATATGAGATAAAAACGTTCTTGAACGATACACGAGCTATTATAACCAGTAATTGATTTAGATCGTACGTAAATTATTATACAATAAAGGTACTGCGCCGCACACCGTCGTCCGTTTGACCGTGTGAAAAATAATAGTATCGTATTCCTATACAATATTATATAAACGTAGATGATACGCGTAGTAAGGTTCGTAGATTATGTAATTATTATTACGTTTATAATAAACTAAAAAAAACCGATGATGGAGCCCCCCCGATCGTAATGTTTTTAAATATAGGTACTATAAGTATATAGGTACTGCAGCAGTAAATCCTAGCGCGTCGGCTTTCCGCAATCCATATACCTATACATTGTATCTATATCTGATGTATACATAAATTGATACTCTACATTATCCCCTTAATACGATTTATACTCATGGCATGAACACCAATCGTTCAACAAAACCGTCACCTATTTATAGCTGTGTCTATATACTTTGTACATAAGTAGTAAATACACACAGTAGTATTATATAGGTACACGAATTGATCGAATTTGGTAAGGGGGTGTGAGCTGACCGGAGCTCTTCATAGTTTACTATATTTTGTTTTATTGTATGAATTTTTTTATTTCAAAAGATTAATGGGGGGGGGGGGTACTGGGTTAGTATCTGTAAAATATATTTTATTTATGATAAGATTTTATTGAAGGAATTATTCCAATTCCATTTCTTATCATAATATAATTCTCAAAAAACTCATTTACGCAGATTCGTTTTTTCTATGTTTTTAAGTATAAGATTACTCTTAGAGTAATCCCTTTACAAAAAAGAGAGAAAATAATATTTTTTAGGGAATAACATATTGATATTATATTTTATTGTTATTTTAATTTCAAAATAAACACAAAAATTATTGTAGGTAACTCTAAATGATGTTCAAATTGTTTGAAACAATATTTAGATGAATCGATACGCAATTCCCTCAAAAATATTATCATTTATCTTTATTGTAACAGGAGATTTTATTCTTAGATAACTTAAAAACAAAAAAAAAAATGATTCTGCATAAATGTTTTTTGTCTATGTTGAGCGTGAGTCAGAGAGAGAAAACAAATAGTGTGCTGACATCCTCTTAATAAAATTAATCATTCTTTATGATTAAGAATGCAGCTATTATACACGATTTATTTTAGTTATATACCCATAATTTATACAATCATCGCATTATATTGACCACAAAAGGTATATTTTTTTCAAATTTTATGATTGTATATTATTTATTAAAATATATAAATATTTAATAATACTGAAATATTAACTAGGTATTAACTGTTCGGAAGGTACGATTTCTGTGATTTGACATATTGGTTCAATAAAATATCGTACTCACAATATAAACCAAAAAATATATTAAATTTGTATACGACGTATATATTTATAGTCTATAATAAGTACACGAGAAAAAAGACGTTCGATTTTGCTGACATATAAAATGTATAAAATGTGAACTATTAGTGCCCTTTTCATAGCATGGAACGCCCACGATGCTGCTTATACTTTATATACGACATAATGATAATACATATTGGGCACCAAGTGTACATTATATAAATAAAAATAATTGATTAATGAATGTCCTATGTTGATTTCGTGACTACAGTGAACTACAATAGTGTGGGCATCCATCAAAGATATTGTGATAACAGCATTAAATATAGTAATATATCGCAGCCAATTTGCAGGTGTAGGTCGCGTGATTATTATCTATAGTTACTTATGACATATGAACATAATTCATAAATACGTAGTAGACATATACATAGAGAATGGTATATATAATAGTAAAAACTTTTGATACTATGACGTAGTTGCTGAATAAAGCCACGCTATTTATATTAAATATATTATGTAGGTGGGTGATGTAAAACTTTCTTTTCATAAGTTATTTTTAAGAAATTATAACACACGTTTTATTTGGGCGTGAAAAAATCAACAATCAACATATTATTATACATGTACCTATTCTAATTTTTTTTTTTTATTCTTGATTTAAATTAGCTAAAAAAATAGATTTTGAGAGAATAAAAATATAATTTTCAATAATCTAGGAGTGTATATATTTTAACATTTTATACATATTATAAAGTAATAAAATAGCACTATAATTAAACCTATAAAGTTATTGTTAGATCATGGGTACTTAATCAAATATGTACATTATTGGACTACTGAAGTGACAGAAATATAAACGCAGAGTAAAAAAAAATATATCAAGTTATAATAAGCTAGCTCAATAGGGAAAACACTGCCCCGCGGTGCATATTATAATATTTCCATTTCTGAAACAAAAAAATACACTTGAAACTTTTTTGATTGTTTAAAACTATGTGTGAGCTAATAAGCATCACTGCCTATACGGGGCTCTTCCAATCGATACATTGTATAGCTATATGTATTGTACAATATACAATTTTAATATATTATGCAATTATGCATATTTTTTAATTTTATATAAATTATAGCATCATGTTTAGTAGGAAGATACCTACGTACCTACAGATTTATGTCTATGCGTAATGGTTTTATATTTATTGTATTAGTGTAGCCACACCACAAATTTGTTACTATTATTTTATAACTTGATAAACTATTTAAGTTTTTGATCATTATTTTTTTTACTTTTATCTTTATTATTTTTTTTTATTTTTCAGGACAACATACCCTTTTAAATTCTTTATTTCAATGTAGAATATTTTTTGGAGTACTTCAATGAATCAAAATTAAATTTTGGACGAGTATTTAAAATTTAATAATGATGATAAATAATAATATATTTATAATTTAATATTTAATATTAAAAAAAAAAGTTAAATTGATTACATCGTATATGCCATTGGATATTATAAATTGATATAAACCTAACCTAAAAAAAAAACAATCAAATGTGGTTAGTTCATATAACAACCTATTTTATCATTATACCTATAGGTTAAAATGTAAAATATACCTACTATTGAAAATACATATTATATTTATAAATGAGAATTGTAAATAAATACTATTATAGTTATATTTAAGGTTAGTATATTATTTAGTCACCCTCGCGTACTTATCGCTTCTTATATCTAATAAATTTCATATAATGTAGGTATAACAAGGATTTATTTTCATATAAATAAATGGATAAAATAAAATGTAATATACTCGTACGTGAATAAATTGGTTATGTACTAACTGCGATTAATATTTTTGATTTTTTTTTTTTTTATGCTATGTGGTATATACGTTGCAAATATCTATTATCTATCATACAGCTTATTAATATAATATGTAAAATTTTAAATGTAATAATACTCATATACTTACAAGGTAGGGCATTAATGAGTTAATAAGTTAAAAGTTAAGTTAATTTTAACTTATTAACTTAACCTACTAGTTCGCTGTTTTAATTAACTTGACTTTAACTTAACTCATTTATATCGTATATGACCATATTATATAAGATATATCAATTGCTATTACGAGCTCACGAAATCACGTTTAATAATACTAGGCTTGTTAAGTACTCATTAATAATAATAATAATTATTATTATTACTTAATATTTATTAATATCTTATTTCATTATTTTTATGATTGTCGATTATCATGAATTGTGACAATTTTATTACAAATACGCTTTGAGCGGCTCTTTAGTACTGGCGGAGGATAGTTGCTCAACAAAATAAGACGTTCAATAGCAGATCAAAATTTTGAAATGACTCTGTTATTGAATTTTAATAAAAACTTTGAATAAATCAGCAGCAAAGTACAAATTTTACATATAAATAAATATATTTCTATATTATATTATATATATACAAATATAATATTTGTAATATTTAAAAGTTACCTAGGTATAAGTAAAAAATATAGTTACTAGTTTTTTTACACCTCATTTTTAAATGTTTGAGTTATTTATTTTTGAATTGTATTGGTTAAACAATAAAGTAAGCACATTTAAATCAACCCTGACTCCAGAGTGAAATATAAATGTTAAATAGAGTTATATAAAATGATACAGCCCTACACCAGTTTTTAAATTATATACATCATATTGATATATGCATATATATTCATAGATATAATATTACTTACTATACAAGTGATTTTCACTTATTTTAAAACCTATTTTAAATGATTTTTTTTTTATTAACTTAACTTATTAATTGACGTCAAGTTAATAAAATCTGTTAACTTTACTTTAAACTTAATTGATATGTTAAAAAAAATATTAACTTAACTTTTAATTTAATTGAACAAAAAATATTTAACTTAATTTAACCGAGTTAAAAAAAATCATTAACTTGCTCTGCAGTCTTGCACTCTTGCTTATTATATACTCAGATTAAATGTATGCACAATTCAGACACTATTATAACTAACATGTATATAACATTAATATATATAGCTTGTAGGGTGCGGACAACTGACGGATAAACAATGTCATGTACAGGTAAGATTATAGGTTAAGTATAACTATGTTTTATTTTGTAGTTAAATGACTAAACTTCAGAAATTATAGGTACCTATACCAAGTAATATTTCATAACTTATTTGCTTCGCTAATTTCAATTATATCTAAGCATTGTGTATACCTGTATATCATATGGCTATATTCCATAATGTAAGCGTTTTAGGTACATAATTCAATAATTGTTATAATAGCTAGGTGTAGACTAATATAGGCCGAACCGTTCGCATCAACAACCCTCCGCGCTTTAACGTAACCTCAGGCGAATTCGGTCGAGAGACCTTTGAAGATGATCGTGGGGCTTCTTCCACGCGATGATTGATATTAAACTCGTCGAGGGTAATTATGTTTTCGAGTTCCTTCCAATAAATTCGTTTAATACGCGTGTAGGTAAAACGTGGCGATTCTAATATGTATAAAGAAGTTTAACGCATAATATAACGTTTACGGTCGGTACCCTATTTATTACGAGTACAGTAGGTTATACCTAACCTAGATGGTATTATGAGTATATATATATATATTATATAGCTACATACGGTAATGGTTAAAAATCACCCCATATTCACTCTTATTTTCACCCACGCTACCGCAGCAGTTGCTTTGTGGCGTGCGCAATTATATATTATAGACATTATATTATATATAGGTAGCTATAAAATACCTATCGGTATATCGTTTTACACTAACCCAAATTCTGTTTCAGACGATGACGCTATTATATTAACATAATATTATATACATATAATATTCTGAAGTGAGATGAAACCGTTTTTACAGATTAATTTTGTGTAGATAATATATTATACTTATTATTATATATTTAAGTTCATTCAACTATATACAATACACGCAGTTATATTATTAAATAATACTGGTGTATGATATTACCTATGTTTAAAATGCTAATATTATGTTATATGAATATCCGGGGGCATGAATGGCTAGTAATGACATAATCGCGAGCCGTACAATAACATGAAAAATCGTATGATGAGTAGGAAAAGGAATAACGTGTAACTGTATTATTACTATATTAGTAAAAATGTTAAGATATACGAACCACATGAGTCTATATGACGCGAGCCGCGATTTAGCTATACTTCTGCAGATAAATCTTTTCATGGATAATAATATTGAATTCTGCATTTATATGTCATGATAAACATTTAAAATAAATATTCTTGAAAATGATATTTAGGTATTGTTTAATGATGAAGAGAGTATTAATATTAATGTTGATACTTGTAAAACTATTTTGAAAAATTAATTTAATGTGCCTACCAACCTTCCTACATAATGTTGTAACTTCAGGAATAACATTATAGGTATGGTATATACGCAATACGCCTTTATTTAATATGTTTATTAGCAGGGCTGTGAATTTAATGCACTTAAAAACTATTAAATATGCATGCATGTATGCACTAAAATCTGACAAAATATGTTCTAAAAATTCTTAAAATATGCTAAAAAACTACAAAAATTAAATTTTTATTTTTATTTTTTTCATTAGTAAATGTTTTTTTTATTAATTTTAGTTTAAATATTAGTATTTTTACTTCTTGATATGAGTATATGAGTTATTGATCTTAACTAGTCTTGGTCTTCGTCGAGTTGATATCAGCAAATTAATTTAATCTCGACTTCAATAGTACAATAGGTAGTCAATAATATTATACATTAAATACCCGAGTAAAAATAGAATTATTTCGATAAAACTATAAAAGTTATAGTTTATACCTACTATAAGATTGACCGAAAAAATGTAAATATTACGAAAAAAAAAGCATTTAAACAAAAATATTATTAAAACATGCATTTGTATGCCCTAACCCATGATATATGCGAAAATATGCAAAATAAAATTTAGTATATGAATTACAAATAAGTCAAAACAAATTTTGACCGAATCCATTTTTTTATAAAGTGTAGCAAAAAAAACATGCAAATGCATTAAATTCACAGCCCTGTTTATTAGATAGGTATATACTCTCTATTGATTTACGTAATATGACCAATACATGAAATTATAATAAATATGTATTAGGAAAATCATGCGAATAACCCTACCTAATTATTCATAGGTACCTATGCTATTATTATAATATAATATAATTATTATTTTCCCTAGTCAATATCTAAATGTTGTTTCAAAAATGCTTTAATTCTAAAATATCTATATAGGTATAACGTAATAATAATAATACCTATAACGTAATCAATGTTTTCATAAAAAAAATATCTATTTCCACCTTATTGATTTAATTATAACAAAGTGCAATAATGTGGTTTGGTGTATAATAATATAAATTGCGCTACCATCAAGTTCATCACAGAGGCAGAACTACAAAATAAAATATGAAAATTGTAAATAATATAGTTGTCAATAATGTAATCTTAACCCAATGAAATACAAATTTTGTAACTCAATGGCCTATGTAGCCAAGGGTATATTTCGTCTAATAAAAAAAATATATAAATTGCATATTAAATATTGTATAAGATTAGATTAGCTGGTTAAAGGTTAGATTAGGCCCGATATAGGAAACGATATTATTATTTATGTTTCAATACAATGAAAATTCACTCATATTCTGAAAATATTTATACTATTCTGTATAATTATTTATATTTGATCATTTGATTAGGTTTATTTTATTTTTATTAAAGTTAATAGTTAAATCTGTGGTGTCATACAAGTCATTTGGAACAGGTTAATAAATTATTAAACTTTACAATTTTTAAAAATATGTACAGCATATAGGTGCATTATCCATCTACAAAACATTAGATTGTATACAAGATTATTAAGATATATCTTAAAATTACTACCTATATACTCTACCTTTTCAGTTAGTATCTACCGAATCTATCTTTTTGTCGAGATAATTTGCTCTTATGATGATTTAATTTAAATTAAAAAAAAAAAAAACCTATAGACTATAAGCTTGGTTGAATACTTAAAATAATATTATATATATTTATACATCATTAAATAGTATTTGTACATTTATATAGATAGTTAATAATATATAGTTTTAAATAGATAAATAAAATATTGAATAAATTAATATCATTCATTTCCAGATAGATCGGTTATAGTTATGTGTATTAAAATAAATGTGTCAAAAATGAATCTTCGTAAACTGATGTGTCTGCATTAGGATTAGGAATATTATTATCAATAAATGAAACAGAGAAACACATGAGTCGTTTTTAAACAGACTATAATATATACAATATTACACGATGCAGCATTATTATTTATATATGTTTCAATATTTAATCAGCCAAGGATTAATTACATACTCGCAACTAGTGGCGGCTCGTGAACCGTATGATGGGTGAGGGTGGTGAGGCAGATATTTTCAAAATGTAGACACACCATAGGGCAATAGGGCAATGGAAAATAATTTACCACCAAAAAAATTAAAATATTGAAGGTTCTGTTATAATAATTCATCCACAATTTTAAATATTATTATTATTATTATTTTTTTTTGTCAGTATAATGATATATAATAACATTAATAACAAAAAGATTTTGTATTTTAAAATGTATAATATGTTATTGAGTGTTTTATTATTCTTGAAGTCGATTGGAAATAACAATAATTATAGAATATGTCCCTCCTTTTTCTTTATAATACTTAGGTGAGGCTGAGCCTCACTTGCCTCCCCTGACGAGCCGCTACTGCTCGCAACAGTAACTTGTACACAACTAGTACTACACGTCAATAGTGTAAAATTAATATCTAAATTATTAACATTAAGTATGAATAATACAAATATAGTGGTATTCATAAATAAAAGTTTTAAATTTCGAGATCTAATATTATAATCAATTAATTTAATTTCACTGAATTTTACATTAAAAGCCAACAAGCTAAATACATAACACCCACACGCATATACATACATATAAAAATATATATATGTACTTACAAATACTTGGAAGATTATAATTCGAAAATCACCGTACAATAAATTAGTTGAATAAATAAAACTCGTGTTGGTACCTAATACATTTTACACAGGTACATTGAAATTATATCCATATACAATTACGGATAATGCAAATATTTAAACTAGAAAAATTCTTTAAATTCTATATTATGTAGTTATTATATATCTACCACAGCATGTTCACACCTAAACATATTACACCACCGTGTAACTTAGTTATACATATATACTGATATACTTTATATACATAATAGGTATTATGTTCTAGCACATTATGGAACTCAATTTCACGAAATATAATTTCATTCGCATAAAAGATTATCATAAAAAGTATATTATGCTGGTTGTCGGTCATGTATATTATACTGCTGCACTATATATTGTGGATAGGTATGTAGGTATATAATATGTAAATTATATTATTACATATGTATGTAATATACATAGGTACATGTACATATTATATACAAACATAAATAATATAGTGGTTGTGAATAATTATTGCACGAAATATGCACTATTATAATATGATCTTTACTTATATATAAGTATATGTATATATTATAATATATAGTGCTTACTGTCATATGAACATTATCACAATCTTTTGTATTATTTATGTGTAAGTACCTATACCATTATCATATAATATAGAATTTATATATCTCTTACATAGATTAATAAGTTTAATGCTTGCATATGTATAAGAATACAATACAATATATACATAAATAATAATTTATTAATAATTAGCATTGGTATATAAAGATTTTTGCCTAAATATTATGTGACTATTATTATATATATAATATGTTTGTATTGAACAGTTCTTATGATTATTTTTCTGAATTTTTTATGAAGCTATTAATAATGTAATATATTAAATGCAAATAATAATGATTATCATGATTAATCTTATTTTCTTTGCTATTAAATTATATCATGTGCAATTATTTGCAGTATAGGTATATAAACAATATATTTTAATTTTATAAACTACCATGGTAAGTTTTATATAATAACATAAAACGTAATAGGTATACCTAGTTCTAAATCATTATAAAAAATTATCTTTATCATAATTATTTTTAATTTTAATTGATTTCAAATTTCAAACTTCACAATCGTGGGCATATAAATTAAATACATAGACAATTAATATTCTAGGAAGATATATATATAAGTACTGAAATTGATAATATGCTACAGAGTGTGGACATTTCATACTTCGAAAATATTTAGGTGAAATGGCTTATGGACTTGTAGAAACTGCAGGAAGAAAAATATAAATATAATATATAATATATGCATATATTTGTTTTAAGAAGAAAATAAAAAGCAGATGAATACATGTATTACTGCAGTATCAAATCCCATCGGAGGAAAATATATTAGGTATATATAATAACTAGCTTATAAATACAATTATTATATTATCTAACAATAGATAGGTACCTGAAAACGAATAAAAGTTATAATTTGAAATATAGGTGTATCATCATATACATTATATACAAGCACCTATATTGTACCAGATACCTAGCTATAGTAATATATTATAGTAATTATTACAACGACGGTCATGATCGCTCCAATATAATGCATAGCAGCTACATATAGGTAGATATAAATACATAATGACCTATAGAAACATTTATCTATACCTATATACCTACCTATATTAATATACTACTTTTATGTATCGCTGACGCCATTATTATTATATTAAGCATACGTGGGCGTTTATATAAGTATTAAATACAATCGTGCGCGTATAATATTATAATATACCTGCATTAAAATATAAGAATACGTATTTTATCACAAAGTTAGGAAAAAATCTTTAAAAAAAAAAATATATATATACAATATAATAATTTTAATATTTTATAATATAGCAATACTTAGGCCACCGTATATATTGAATATAAAATAAACCTAATAAGGAGACCTAAAGGACCTAGCTACATATATTTATTACGATATCCTGCACATTATATTAAGGTATACTATAGTCGATTGACATCATTTATATTTTTAAAATAAATAATAATATCTAATGAGCACCTATTGGTATAATAATGGCATACCTAGTGATAGAAATTGTAAGTAAGTACCTACGTAAAAAAAAGGTTTCGAATAATTAGGATATAGTATAATAATAATAATAATCAACAAATAGGTATTACGCGTCTTTGGCCACGGCGCAGAGGAAACATTATAATAAGAGACGAACGTGAACGGTCCGTCGACAGTGCTGTCGCGGCTGAGAGTGGAACGATCCGTCAGTTGGGGGAGGGGAGAAAAAAGACTGTATAACGAAACGGAGCGAAAAAACGAAACGAAACGAAGAAGAAGATGTAGAAGAAGTGGGAGATGGCGAAGGAGACGGTGGATAACGATGAGGAGGCGGAGGCAGGAAGAGAAAAAACCGGCGGCGGCGGCGATGGGGTCTTCGTCACCGGCCGCCGTCGTCGCCGTGACGACCGCCGCGGTAGCACTGCACGCCAATGCGTCGGGAGGAGAAGGCGGGCCGGCCGAGAGGCGTCGTGACGCCCGTGCCGACCAACGGCGGTCTCGCTACCTTGCCGCACGGCCCCTCCTCCCACCGTCCCACCGCCGCGGACGCCACCGCCACATCCATAGACGCCGCGCCGCCGCGACCGAATCCAGGCGGCGGCACATACGCGCACCGCTGCTCCGAGCACGGCACACCACGACAGTGTTCGGTTTCCGGCTTTTCGCATCGGTCGACTATTGCTGCTGTTCTCGCTGCCGCTGCTGGTACTACTGGCCGCTGCTGTTGAGTTCGGCGAGCGCGCGCGCGAATAAAATTAATATTAAAATACGTATACCTATTTCACTGTGCACGTAATACATCGGCTCTATTATTTTTTTTAACAATTTTATTTTTAACCGCGAACAATAATCGTATTATTGTCATTTACGTCTTCGTCGCGTCTAAACAAACTATAATATTATATTATCCTTTCGGGTTTTATTTTTTACTCGCGATCGCTAACACACGTGTCCGTAGTCGTCGGTATACGCGCGGGTATCGGCACTGCCATCGATCGTTTAACACGCACGAGGTGCCCACAACTGTACTATACAATATTAAATTATAAGAAACGGAAGGAATTGAAATAAGCTGCAAATCAGTTGGTGTGACAGTTGCAGTTTGATCTCATAAAATAAATACGAGTGTGATATTTGAACTCGAGTGTGCGCCGCGTATGATACGTCGCTTCGTCTGCAGGTGGTCATCACCGCGCTATTACCGTGCTAGCAGCTTTACCGGCCGCCGCCGCTGCCGCCGTCTTCGCTGTAGCAGAGGATTGTCGTCGGCAGTCGCGGCGGACGGAACGACGTCGCGGCGGACTGCATCACCGCCAACCGTCGCCCGGTGGACGGCCGCGCATTGATCATTCCCGGCACCGGTTGACCACAGCCATCACGACGCCAGTGGGTCAGGACGCCGCCGGGGCGGTGCACCAGCCGCCTTATGCCAGGGGTTGTCGGATCCGTACGACGGGCGTCGGCGGTCCACAGCACCACGGCGGCCACATGGCCACGTCGTCGCTGGCCACCACGTTTGGCCTACAGTTCTACCCAGACGAGACGACTACCACCGCCACCTGCGCCACTACAACCGGTGGCGGCGGTGCGGTGGACCCGTTGGCCGCCCGGCCGCCCGTGGCCGGTCTGCCCGTCCAGTCGTCCAACGCCACCGGCAACTCGTCGTCCGCGGCCGGCCAGCAACAGCCAATGTACGCGACGTCCGCCAACCGGAGCACGTCACCGCTGAACCCGCAAAACCATTTGGCACATCCGTTTCATATGTCCTTCCCGGTCACACAGACCCATAATATAAGTGAGTACCTTTGCAGGATATACTTTTAATATTATTATTTATACTATAGGTTTGTTATAATAGAATTAGAGTGAGCTTTTGAATTCGACTATTATACTCGTATTTTTCCTACCCGTTTGTCCACTGCTCTTACCTCTATATGAAATAGGTGGAAAAAATATCTCTCTATATATATATTATAATATAATAATATGATATATATTATTATGATTATGCGTGCCGTACATAGAATTTTTATTTTTTATTTTATCCCACGGTGTCTCATCGTCTGTATGGAAGACAGACACGTCGTCGCGTATATAGTCGTCGTTGTCATCCCCGCAACTCGAAATCTATATAGAATCATAATAAAATATACGAGACGGGCTGTAGATAGGGAGAGAGAGAGAGAGAGAAAGAGAATCACCGTCGTCGTAGGCACGATACGTCGAATTGTCAGTCATGCATGTCAAAAGAGAATCTTTTAACGAAAAGTGACGTTTATACCAACACATATAGTATATGATATACTCACAATACCTCTATATACTTCTGGTGCTCTGTTCGTCGTATACTGCAGTGTTGTATGTATAGGTATATACATACGTATATTAATATCTTGTACACTACCTAAGTATAGAGAGGTACCTACCTATATAATATATACCTATAACGTTACGTTTTTATTGTGCATGAGAGAATATATATATATATATATATATACATACATATGAAACTGTCCGAAGGACAGATATGGACGGCGCGACACGACCAACAGCAACCGCATAACGTAATAATATACACATACGCACGTACGGCTCACGAAAACTCAGCGTCCTGTGTATATACATATCTGCTGTACCTATATAATATTATGTATGTTTATTATACTTGAAAATAGGCTACACGTTCGGCGCGATTGGTTATGCACCTGCAGTACACAGTATATATAATAGAAGATTTTATTAAATTTATACAAGTTGCAGCATGTGCTTCCTCGCACTATTCCAAGCTGGTTGTTTCTCCCGAGTGTAGAATTGGAAAATCTCCATAAACATCCGTGTTTTTTTTATCGCGTGATATTATCTCACGATATTATACAAAAGTATAACAAACTTTCCATACTATCTAGATTCTAGGTACATCTTAACTATTTGGATAATGTAACCTTGATTAAATAGTTCAATTTAAGTAGAAAAAATACATGTGCGTATACAGATTGATATATTATATTTAAATATCAGGATTTTTGTTGAAACGTCCATCCAATTATACAAATTTGAGATATAATACGGGAAAGAAGTCTAAGCTTGGAAGTCTGGTTACATAAAGCCCCAAAAAGTATCAATAATCAAAATCCTATTATTAATATCTACTCATCATATTCGGTGATGGGAAAAAGAAATAATATAAAATAGGTATATAATATGAAATTATGTATCGGCCAGAGTAAATATTTCTAAAAGCTTAATTATGTTATTTTGTCTATTGTAGATGATCATATAGATGAATAGAGTAACAAATCTGTATGTGTAATATGTATTATAATAATAAAAACTTAAATCAATACCAATTACCAGTTAATATGTAAATATTATTATATTGAAAGCGTTGTTGGGAAATTCTCGATATTGATAAATATTCTAGGAAACGATCATATTTTCAAAATTTAAAATTATCTGCTTATGAAAAAATTATATATACAGCTATAGTATATACATCTTCATAATTTATTGAAATACGTATAACATTTTATTTGATTATCTATTCCTATATTATCGAAATGGAATTAAAACTTTTTTTTCTTCAGTTTTTGGATTATCAATTTTGTCACATTTTATTGCTTCATATTTCTAACCATTAAAATGCGATATGTTTAACAAAACGGTATAATAGATTGTCATTAAAACTTAATTTCTGATTCATATTTAATGCATATAGTTACTCGTGTGTATAGGTATGTAGTTTAATATATTTAGACGTAAATCGTGTAATGTTATTTAAACTGCAGATCATGTTGCATATAGGTATACCTACATAGATACATTTTGATATATATATATATATATGTATTATAGCCAGTTCACACTGCGTATGTTCAATAAATTAAACATTTTTACGCTTGCAATTTTCTTGTACATTATGATATAATTTTACACACAACTATATGGATTTAATATTAAAAGCTTAAACCTCTATAAATCATCAACAGAAAACCCGTGTTTTTATTTATTATTTTAAATCGCTTACACAATTAATGATCTAATAAAAGGTATTTTTCAACCACGTTTATATATGTATATATACTAATATACCTTTATATATAGCTGTATTAAAGTTATATACAATTTTTCTACTCATCATAAAGAAGGAAAACATGGCCATTAATATAGTTATAACCATCACTCAACAATCGCTATATTTATCGATAAATCGCGAAACTATATTATTTATTAGACACTCACCACCTTTATTTACATTAATAAATTCTTATAATACACTTACATAATAATATTCTGAAAATCTGTACACCTAATATAAATATATTCATGTTTAGCGTTTGAATTTGTTTGGCAATGTTTTTAGCCCTATATATAACTCCTTAACAATCGAGGCTGCTGCTGGTTCAGTCGCTGCAAACATCATTCGAATCTCTCGCGCGTGTACCTATATAGACAATTTTTTTTTTCTTTGAACGCATTACATTATTATATTATACAGTCGGCGCATTCCAAAAGACACACCGTAACATGACGACGGATAATTTTCCGAGTATTTTTTCTTCCATCGTCCGTTTTATTGTACACATAGTATGTATGTATGTGCATATAGATATGTACTCATCTTGTTTGTGTGTGTGTGCGCGCATACGTTTTTCTGATTTTTGTCGTCGCTGGCCGAGACGACGGCGCGCGGTGGGTTAACGACGGCTATTCGTGCGTAACTCGACTTGTAGCGTGCGGTGTCAAAAAATAGTGGTCATCGAGCGGACGATGGCGACGGACAGTTTGTTTTTTATTCTCGCGCGATACGTCTATAACGATATGCCATGTATATAGACGGAGAAAAAAAATATAATACGTATACAGTCTATCAGGCCGAAGCACGCGTAGCTCGGGCTCGTGGCGTCTTCGTTACGGATGATCGACTTATATAACTCAACGCGTACAATAACAATCACAGCTAGCAATCCTGCATGTACGGCGCACAGGCGTTTTTTTTCGACCACTATATAATACCACCCGACCCACCGGTCACCGACTGTGGTATATAATAATATATAGTTATATATATATGCATTACCTCAAAGTGACTATATGTGTAATATATACATATTATGTATATTGATTCAGCCAAGAAGCCAAAAGTTGTACGTCTCAGCATTTTGAATCATATCGTAATTAATAATATACATTTGTTATCAGCAATATTAGGTGTAGGTACTAGGTATTTATACATACATAAATTCGAAATAAAAATAAAAATGTCTATTGTACACATTTTGTTTAAATATGCTTTAAATAAAGCTCAAATTTAATAGAAATATATCAAATTTTTTGAAACTGTTACAGTACCTATATAATATAGAATGTAGATGTTCATATTTTAATGTCTAACTATATGTATATTATTAATGCAGATTTACTTACACAGTACCTACTCATACATAATTATCACACATCATAATTCTAATAATTTATTGTCTGCTCATCATTTGACGATACAAACATGAAACAAAGTATAATATTTTTGAATTTTAGTAGTTTACTAAATAATAAAATTGTTACTCTTTATTCAAACATATATAATACTACAATTATCAGTATAGAGACCTATCAATATATTAAATACAAACTAAAATAAACGTAACTAAATTTAAATACACATAAATTAACTGCAATACAAAAATGTTTAATAAAT
The DNA here is from genome assembly GCF_037042655.1 of Diuraphis noxia. Lineage (NCBI taxonomy): Eukaryota > Metazoa > Arthropoda > Insecta > Hemiptera > Aphididae > Diuraphis > Diuraphis noxia. The sequence continues at coordinate 16,408,306 of NW_028301714.1, read as the reverse complement.
CAATAAACCTCATTCTCTTATACATTTTAAATAGTCATTTTCGGGGTGAAATTTATACAATAGTAATCATTTTTACTCACACCTGTTCAATTCTGGTAGGATACGGATAACATGTGCCCATATATATTTCCATCACCATTATAGTAATAGTGTATCATTAAAAAAGTGTATAAATAATAAATGTGTATATGGTCTATTTAGTAGAAAAAGGGGGAGATTATAGTCATAGGTGCTTAGTTTGACGTAGGTAAACACATTACGATAAACGTGTGAATTGAATATATAGGTAATGCGTGTGTTTATTGACGAGACCATATTTAAGACGATTGATGCGAATCAATCGCTCGCGCAATGATGTGTACGTATTACCTAACCTAACCTGATCATACGACAATTATTAACTATCATAATACACGATTTCCTGAATGCGTTGAAAAACGCGTGTGTGACATATTAAATCAATATAGTATTGTGTTAGATATGTACTTAAATACCAGTTAAATTATAATATAATATTATGTGTGGTTGTTGAAACGCGGTATGATATAGGTACATGCGCATATAGGTGTAGTTTACGTTGATATATACTATATAATATTATACTGTAGTGTCATGTGTGTACTGTGTATAGAATAGGACAGTGTTGCCCACGGCGAATACACAAACTTTTTGCACACACTCTTGAGCTAGAGTGTGAGTGTATAATTTGTGCATATACCTATCATAAACACATGTATAATATTATGGATATTATACTATAATGGCTGGCATTAATATATTATATGTATATATTTTCTTATAACACGCGTTTGTTTAATTGGCGTCGCGAGTTTTAGCGGTTTTCTATTATAATGTATTATACGCGATCATAAATATATATATATATATATATATATATTATTGGCTATGGCAGCGTAGTCCAACAACACATACAAACCTGACACCTATGTATAATATAATATTATATATTGTTTTACTGCTGATTTTATAATATGTATTATATTTTACATAATATAATAGTATACCTACATTATAAAGATTGTTTTTCTAATCACGTACCTGATGATGTGCGCTAGCACATGACACTGTATATAGTGTATATATGTTTCGATCACGGGAAAATCGTTTTAGTTTTAATAAAACTAGCTATATGCTGACTGCTGAGGATAGTTATGGATCAGTAATGCATCAGAATGATAATAATATAATGTTTCGAATTTATCGTAGGTCGAGATTTGTGTTGTGCAACGCCATGTAAATACAGAATGAGAGAGATTTATAGACTATTATAGTACCTATTTTTTCCCAAAAAAATCTGGTTCAAATTTTCGACTTATATATACCATTGTGTCATTGGCTCGGCTGATCGATATTATAATATTGTATGTATACCACATCGTATTTAGACAAAACAGTGTCGATTTACGTATCTATACTTATCGACACACTATATATTATACACTTATAAACATAACGCATTTTATTAGTATGTACTGCACGTGTGTGTACATATATACGCCAAAAACGGTTTCTCAGAAATAACGCGTATAATAACATGATATATATATATATTATATTGGATCGAAAATTGGAGCATGACGACCGTGTCCCGGCCGCGTAAGTATGTATACCCGCTATTGTGTATTATATGTAGGAATCGTGTATTTTATTTTTTCTTCAATATTCATCGGAACACGAATGAGCAAATGCGCGAGAATTTCTGCAAGTGGAAGTTTTATTATAAATAGTTTAAAATGATAATATATTCAGTGCTTTACACTGTACAATCCCCCGTCCCAATATATGTATGCTTGTTGTGCAGGGCTTACGCAGAATATGTCGCATGTGAGTATATGCGATTTTTTTTAATAATTATAATAATACTATAAATAGTAGGTGCCTACTTTATACTTTTATAGGTATATCGTGATGTATATACATAGATACTTACCGGTTTATACGACACGTTTCTTGATGTTTTATCTGTGTGTTTTCAGGCAGAGGCGGTGGCCGGTGCAGCAGTCTGATGATGAGTTGCGCGGGTTGCGACAAACCCATTATGGATAAGTTCCTTTTGAACGTGCTGGACAGGGCGTGGCACGCTGAATGCGTGAAATGTGCTGACTGTCACGGCACGTTGTCCGACAAATGCTACAGCAGGGACGGCAAGATATTGTGCAAGCCCGACTTTTACAGGTGAGAGGATTTTTCCGCATCGCGGTTATATTATATATACGTTTATAAAATATTATGTATTTGAATAATCGACCTTCGTACAATATCGCATATATAGATATAGGTATATTATGCTCCCACAATCGATACTTAAAGTCTCAAACTATAATACGCGAGGAACTAAATTCGAAACGTATACATTTACGGTACTATATACGGTGTATAGACAATGATAATATTAAAGTATCATAATGGGCGCGTTTTTACGACATCGTTTTATTGAAATTTTTTTTATTAATATCATATGACGTCGCGCGCAATAAAAAAAAACGCCTACGATTCGTATACCGCGCGTAACTAACGTTTTGCTGGCTCCGCCGCTTCAGGGAGGGATATTGTCCGTGGGTGGATATATGGCATTATATTTACCATATTTATGTGTATATATATATATACTTGAAACAGAAAACATTCGTTGAAACTCGCAATATAATATATTATTTAATATATATATGTATATATAATAGGTGATTTTACGCCACCTCTATACACAGTGTAACACATACATGCACATATTTCTATGGTGCAGTTATGATATGCGCTCTGATGCATATATATAGTAACGTACGAGTGCCAAAATTGTTAGCATTACATTGAAACGGATATACCTTATGAATATTATATATATATCCATTTGTATGTTATTGGCACGTGGCCAATAAATGCCTTGTACAGAAAAAAATGGTTAAAAAAAGAAACCCTCGGTGTATATTATAATATAATACAGCCGTTTTTGTATTTTCATTTTTTTTTCAAAATTTCTTATTAGAATAAACACACCGTATTATATATAATAGGTACATATTAATATATTATACTATATTATTCCAACTATATACTAATCGAATAATGTAATTGAGATCAACATGTCAATTTTGTATTTGCTTACATATTTTTGGAGTATATATTATATGTACATACAGGTCGTTCAAAAAGTTTGGACATGGTGTTTAGACTAGCTAGGATTGCAGATAAACGATATAATTAATGACTTCGTAAAATATTGTTATATTTTACCCAATATAATGTGTAGCACTTCAGTTATCTGTTATTGTAATATATTATGTAGGTATATGGAAATGTGTAAACAGTATGATTAAAGCGTTCTCAATTTTTTTAATACTGTGTATTATTATGCATGAAACTAAATAGTTTTTAGATCAATATTTTAGATTTAAAACTTTACTTGCGGGTAGCTCGATCTTTGTATAGTTGTTGCCAGCCCTTAATATATTTGAATAACTTTTATACTTACTATATTTTAGCTGCTTTTTTAAAAACTTTTTTCCAAACTATTTAGTTAATTTACTAATTAAATTCAACCACGACGTTCATAATATAAATATATAGCGGTATTAAAAATTTATATCTTTTGTTTATTCACACTGTAGACGATGATTTTAAATTATATAAAAGTAAAACAATTTATTGTACTTATTTATTTTTAATAAATTATTTAATATGTATACAAATACATACCTATACAAATATCCTAAACCACTATGTACACAGTGTGCCGGAATAAGAAGAAATTATAGTATAAAGGCTGAATTTTTAACTAAATGATTATATACATAGGTTTTAAAAATTAAAAGTTTAGAGCTGCAGACCACTTTAAATTATAGAAAGACTATTCATAATATAGTGTCAGTTAACTATAATTAAAATAAAAAATACATCATCATTTTTATTTAACTGCGTTAAATAAATAATAGTCGGTCATTTGTTTAGTATATACGGATATAATATTATTTTCTGCTAACTTTTTAAGCTAAAAATATTATTATTTATTTCGTAATTACCTACATGTACTTTTTCGTCTATAAATTAATATTTTGTATTCCAATACTCAACTAATTCAGGTAAACTTCGTTCATTAACTTCCCACTTTTGTTTAAATTATATATAATAATATAATAATATACTACATCATATTTATAAATATACATTTCAGCGGAACGTAATATAATATACCTATATACGTTTCAATATCGTACACAATTGCAGCCACAGTTATATTGTTATATATTATATATCTACTATTGAATATTATTATTATATATATATACCTATATATTATAACCGCGTTACGATATAATATTATACAAAAACCGTGGTTATATCTACAGCTAGCATATAATAATATTATAGATAGTTGTGATAAAAGTGGACGAGTGGAAGACATGGCGCTTATACATATTATATATATGTATATATTATATGTATTACGACGAGCGTAAACGCGCGCGCAATCAATTCGGACGGAACCCTCGACGATGAGCGGCTCGGGACAAAATGGCGCCCGGCAGCATACTGTAATAATATATAATACAATATATCCGCCGTGTACGCCGCGGCCGTTTTCTCTTTCTCGCTCGCAAGCGCTTCTTCTTCGTCGTCGTCGTCGTCGTCGTGAATCCGTGATCCGCAACCATAAAAACCCTATACACAATGCCGCCGCCGTTTCGGTTTTTATTACACTATATACGTTCGGGTTTTCTGTACATGCGTACATCACCGTATATATTTTATAATATATATGTATATGTGCATGTATATATATATATATATATATATATATATATATATATTTGCCGGAAAATACAAAAGGGGGACAATTCGCGTGTGAGTGTTTGAGTATATATTATGTATATAAATGGGCTCAAAAACAATCGCTGTATACATATTATATATATATATATATATATATATATATATATATATATATTTATAAATGTATACCTATATATATATTATATGAATATGGTTTGTACGGGCTGATACGGCATATATCTATATGTAATATATATATATTATTATCGGTATTTAAAAAAGTCGCGTGCCCGCTGACTTTTTAAATGTGAAGAATCTATTATTGTACATAATAATAATATATGATATAACTATTTTATTATTCGATCGTTCGTGTCGATGAGACGCCCGCGCGTTAAAAACAAACAACACGCGTATCTACGCGTGGATCGAAAAAAAATGTACTTACATATATAATTTGTTGGTAAAATAGTTCGACATTAAATATCACCTAGTTATTGCTAAACACCCATATCTCTCCATTATTCTTATAAGTACCCCAAATTAGTAATTAGTAATATAGTTGGTTTATGTGCATTTATTATATATAGATGGTATAGTTTTACAGTTGTACCTACATGCACATATTACAACAATTCGTATATAACCCTACTCCGTGACATGATATCATTCAAACAATAAGTATTTTTATACATTTGCATAGTAATAAATATTCATTTAAAGTTTTGTTGAATCATTAAACGCCGCGCTGATACAAAGTGATTAAACAAATAAAATTTAATAATTTATCAATTTGTTTTCAGTTATCTAACATATTATGCAGTTATTTATTATATTCGCTATGTAATACGTATAAAGCTGATTTAAACTTAACCTAATATTTTTTTTCGAATTAAACATAAAAATCAATTAGTTGTTACAGCAGCTGATTCTCAATAATAATACAACTATGATAGATTTATTATTTAGTAAATTTAGTTATTTAGAAGATTAATAATAGTTATAATATATAGTTAACAATAACCATACTTTTATATTTTTACATAATATGACGGTTGTTGAAGTATATATATAAACATTCTGTGGTTTATCTATATATATATATATAGTCTCTACAGCTAGTATAAAACTACATGTTATATTAAAACGGTTACCTATTATAATAGTAATAGAATAATACGGTCATACGGACTATATAACCGACGCGTTTGTCACATTGTTGTTATATTATTGTGTGAATCGAACCGCGCCGAGTTGACAATTTGACGAGACCCCGTTTTTCGACGTTAGGTACCTTATACGGATCATATACATATTGTATGCGGGAGATGGGTCGGGAGTTGGCCAATACCCCGCGTATATAATATACATATATATATATATATATATATATATATATCATGCTCTTCGCGATTTCCTATACATGGGCACGTATAAGCTCTCTTTCGATGTTATTTTAAAGAGGGATCGCAGCTACACGTATCGGTTGCATCTGCCCCCGAACAATATGTACTGCGACCGATACACCGAAACTGTATGATATTATATATATGTTTATAATAATAATAATAATAATGTACGTACCTATACGTGTATAAACCTCGTGTTATTTGTACTCGCGCGCCTTTTCCGTCCGTCCATCCGTCCATCCATCCGTCAACGCGGTTTTGTGTATACAAACGCCCGACGTTTTCGCGGGCTGTCGCTTCCCGCTTGCATACAATACGCGCGATAGCCGATGATCCTTTTATTATTACCTACGCGCCCGCGCGCGTGTGTGTGTGTGTGAGCTGGGTGTAATAATAATATTGTGTACATAGTCGTTTTTGTGGTGGGCATTGTTATAAGTAGGCATATATATATAATATACGATGTGTATATAATATGTTGTTATTGTTATATATAAGTATATATATATATATATGTATAGTGTACGAAGTGTATATGTTTATACCTGTGAATAAATGAGTAAATAGCAGCAAACGGAGAGAGGGCAAAAAAACGCAAAACTTCTCGGGATTGTTTTTTTTTCGCCACACTACCTCCTTATTGTGTGCGGCGTTAGCGCTGCATAGAAATGTATTATATAACATAATATATTATAATACATATGTATTATTATATATATATATATAGGTACCTACATCCAGATCCTCTCTTTATATACACTCGCGCGTATTGGTATTATTATGCGTGATGTGATACGTCGCTGAAAATTCTTTCTCCGTGTGTGGTAATATCGCACTACTGCACATTATAATAATGTAGGTACTTTTAATACTTCTACAAATAAATGTATGTCCAATCCATCATCGACTTGTTTAATATAGTATAATGTATTATCATATTCATTCTGCGCGAGTGACAAGTAGGTATATAATTGCAAAAGCTTTTATATTATAAGAGCCTGTTTGCCAGAAAACAATAAAAAAATTGACTATAGAGTTCTTATTATTACATATATCATAAAATTGTTAGAAAAATACTGCGTTTCAGATATGTATATATATTGAATACCTTTTACTTACATTAAAATGATGCACTCGAATATTATTATGATCTAATCTGTACGCATATCCCATAATGATCTAATATTCCAATGTGAATATGCAATCTGCATAATATATAAGTAGGTCGTCTCGTATATCTTGTAATGATTGAAGCGTCCTTAAATTTCAATCAAGAGTTGAAAAGTTATGAATATTATGTATAATGTATTTGTGACTTTTTTTATTCTATTATAGTTGTTAAATATATTATTATTTAAATGTATGAATAGAATGATGGAATATTTTACCTATATGCATGCATTTTGATAGCGTAGATGATGGTATAATAACTGTACTATACTACATACTAGTTAAGTCAAATGGTACGATAATAATATGTGATATCAGAACTAGAACCAGAAAATGGGTGGTTATTGAGTGTACCTAATAGCAATCGTTCGTTATTTGTTTAAATTCTTAGGCACAGCTTGCAATTATAGCTATGTATACCTATAAAACAAAAGCCATTTTCTAGGTAGTTTACTTCAACTGATTCAAGTATAGTAGAAAAATAACTCCTCGTGGTCCTGTAATACAATGCAGAAGAAAATTATATGCTACAAAAATGTGTAAATTTTTTACATAATATATAAAATAATAATAAAAAAAATAAAATATACTCATATATAAAATCTGAGAACACCACGTCCCTGATAATTAATTCGTTTGAGCAGGTACCATAGTAGTAATAATAATGATAATAATAACAACAATAATAAATTTGTATTTTCTTCGCACGCATAAATACTTATTATTTATTCCGCAGCATACGCCACCGAATCAATTTTAACGGATAAAGCACCGTGCTTTATCAGCGCTACAGCCGCAGCCGACGCACACAAAGAGGGCGCCGTGAGCTATATGTATATAAGCTCACACACACATACATATATGAAGCACGCACACACATAACCAAATATATAGGGAAATTCCGAGTTCGTTTTAGGTATATACATATATATACCTACTGTGCATACTAATGCTGCGCTCTCGCATTTTAAACCGTTTTCCAAACATATATGTATATATATATATATATGTCTTTACTTTTTTCGCGAACGCAATCGGCCTATAGAGTTCATTCTCTCCCTGCCCTCACGGTCCTAATATATACGAACGCGTATCGTCTCGACGTTAAACTTTTTTTCTACACCCTCCCACTATCGCCCCTTCCGAAGTTCAACCGTCCAGAAACGGGAAAAAATAAAACAATAACAAGATATATATTATACAGTATTATACACAGTGCAGTTGCAGTAGGTATTAAATTATATAATATAATATATATTATACGGAGATATAGTATCATTGTATAAATGGAAAAAATGGAAAAAATACATTAAACGAAAAAGTTTTTCTCTTTTTTATCGACAGACTTTTATGGCGCTAATCCCATCCGAAATTATTAATAATTTAAATTTTCTATTCAATTCTCCGCGTATATACGAATTTATATTATACATTATATAATATTGCACGTGCACCGATTACATATTAGGTATTTATTATACCTCCTATGTCTATATTTAATAGCAGTATTGTTTCGTTTGACAATATACAGTCATATCAAAATTAATTTGCATCGGAAACATTACGATCGATCATTATAAAGGCCGAAAAATATCATTATTTTTTAATATACTCGTGTATCTATGATATAATAGTTGGCGTTTTTCACTACTTCGTGCCTTATGCATAATCCAACCGCACCAAACGCACCAATTGCACCATATACCAAATATTATAATAATATTTGATCATAATGCTTACGCGCACGGGGAATACAAAAGACCTGCCGTAATGTATGTACGATGTGTATATAGTATTATAGTCATACAATATACATAATATTAAGTATAATATTATTATAAATACAGCGCGGTACACCACGCGTGTTGGTGAAATTCTGATAAAATCGATTTTTATAGGAAACAACAACGATGTGGTGACTGATTAGCATATATTGTTCGACGTAAACAACAATGCTTTTATCTAGACTTATATATATAGGTAAATATTGCAGTGAATATAACTATTCGTGTACATAAAAATATAGAGCCATAGAGTAGAGTCGTTTCACACTCATGCACGGGTATATGTAATAATAATGTATTAATGTGAATGTTTAATGTAATATTGAGTCGTCAATAATAATTATATCCAACAATAATAATCGCAATAATATAATAGTTACTAAACAATGTACAATTTTTTTTTAACACTTGACACACGTAATAACCACGTAACTAATACAGAGTATCTACACATACTTAAAGGTATGTAGATACACAATATATAGATGTAGTATTATAAACCTATCTACAATTTTATTTAAAGCATCATGTCGTATGCTCGTATGTGTGATACGTGACGCGACGCAATGACATAAATATCAATAATATTATTTAATGTACCTACGTTTCATTTGAAAATCTTGCTCCCCCCTCCCCCCAACTTTAAACGATTAACTCCAAACTCATGCCAATATCTATATATTATATATTATATATATACGGCGTTTAGAACCATTTTCTGCGGTCGTAAGGAATAATATAAATACATTTAAAACCACGAGCGTTTAATTCTAATGTTAGGTACTCAATAGTCAATTTAGCGTATATACAGATACAATTTATAGAATGCATAAAATGTATTATGTATGCAGCTGTATACCCTGAAGCTCTTTAAGGGGCAAAAATTGAATCTAGAAAATTGAAACATCCAGTTATCAGTTATCAACTATCAAGTATTTACGAAATACATATAAGTATACTTTTTGCATTTTGTCATGGCATATGATAATTTTTTTTTTTAAATTAAACAGTAGATATTTCAGCATTTGTTTATTGTGTAAGTATATTGGTCAGAATTTTCAAGCTTAAAATACCTTTTAGGGTGCGCCATGCATTATCAGCCTTCTGCATATCCTGAAAAAGAGGCCTGCGCATGCTTATGACATGGCGGATAAAATAGCGACGGGAAGTCGTCATTATCGTATTATAACGCGCGCGTATATAATAATACAGTTGGGTAATCGGTCTGATGAGCGCAATTTTAGTTTTATATCCATCACCTGAAAACTCCTGCTGAGGTCTGTCCCCGATTTATCACGTATACACACACACACCATGAACATCACATGAATGCATCATACGTATAGTGAGCACGATTTTCGGCTCAAAGACAACCGGCTATAATTTTCCACCGCGCACTGATGTCGCACTACAGCGGCAAATGAGACGACAACGACGATACAAAAATTATTGATTTTTTTTTTTATTATTATTGATTTTTTTCTTCACTGTCGACGAATAATATCTCATCGTGCAACGGTCGCGGTTCGCGCACGTCCAAATATTTATCAGCAACGATCCGTGAAGCGGATAGACGAGAGCAAATCGCTAAACACCCCCCTGTAGGTTATTTTCCCGTGCGACGAAAAACGCCATTTCCTTTTTTTTTTTTACGTGCTATATATAGGTAGGTACCTAATAATGTATATAAATATATATTGCAGCAATACATTTTATACGAGCAGGTTGGTATACGCCGTATTATCCGAAGCGTCGGAAATTTTTTTCCACTCCTACGACCGTGGCCGCCAATTTTTGTTTGTCATCGCGCGTTTGTAATATATATAACCTACCTATAAGTCTATTGTTTCTCATTCTTGTCCGGATATCGCGCGACCTGCACTTTTTTCTCTTCCTCTTCACGCTATAGATGCGCGTCCGTTATCTTTCCATCATCCTGTTCCCTTTTCGTCTGTGTATGTACCTATATACTTACTTGGGGGCATCATCCTCGCCCCTCGAACGCGTTTAATATAATGTTCAATATACAGTGTGCTGCATAGATCGCAAAAATATAAATACATATCGATCGCAATTTATAGATTTGTTGGTGATTTATCATGTGAATTTCTGTTTAATCCAAATTCCTGAAGCGATTAGTTCGTTATGTTATGATGGTAACGACGGGGTTGAATAATATAATATACATTACATACCTATAAATAGTCGAGTAAAGATGTTTCCACGTATAAAAATTAATTTTGTCTGACAATATATATAATCACAATATAGTATATTGTAATATATCTTACGCAACGTTTACTGCATGCAGTTTATTATCTCTGCTGCAGTGTTATACTTGAGACGTGTATACCTATCTGTAAGTACTATATCACCTTATTGGCTATATATATATATATGTGTTATTGAAATCAAAGTATATACTGTATATACGTGTGTAAATTCATATTTGGAGTTAAATTTGATTTCATAATATAACGAAAATGTTTAAGAAACAGCTAGTTATGATTCCAATAACCATATATGTGTACGTCATCGTGGCGTATTTATGCATGGTTTGCACCAGGGTCTATAGTGTTAAGCTATACATAAATACAAATATATTAAGCATATTTATTAGTGTGTATGTGTATAAGAAAGGGTCGCATGTGGTGGTGGCGGCTGAAAAGCGAGCGGGCGGTTTCACATTATAATAATTAATCGGAAAAATACCCGAAACGACGTGTTAAGACATCGTATATTATAATAAACGTTAACAGAAACGTTAATGTTTATACCACGACGTGCATGTGTCAAACTCGAAATGCAAGTTTATATTATATACACACGATGTTGGGTCGTTTTTGTGATGAAGGGGGTACTTACCTGCGAATTGCCATTACACCTATTATTTGTGAAGCAGTACACTGTGTGCATACGTATAACCCGAAGTTTATTGTATCCGAACACGACGATGACGACTACGAAATAATTTCATTTATTTATAATACTATGTATTTTTTTTATTTTTTGGTTTTCGTTGTAATATTTTCGAGTGGGGGAACGATAAATATCTAGCCGAATGACAAGGGGGAAATAAAGCTGTATAGTGACGCGCGTGCTGCAGTAATTCGTTTCTGTGTGAATTTATGATTTGGGCCTACGCCACCAGTGCAAACTAAAGCAATACTATAATTGAGTATAATCACTATAATACAGGTACCAGCGAATATATTATAATATACCGTAATAATCAGGGCTGCTTAAGTATGACAAAAATCATAATGGTTAGTTTATCTTTATATAGCTCGACTGTGTCCTATCTCGTCCTATCTGAGAGACTATCGGTGTATCTGTTTTTTTATAGAAGCTTGTCAACAGTGCAGATGATAAAAGCGAGAATAGTAAGCGCAATATGCATTGTTTTTAGAAATGTCTATAATATATTAACATCTAATTAGGATAAACGTCAAAACTTGGATTGTAAATTTAATATTTTTTTATTTCCATTAATTAAGACTAAAAAGAAATAATAATAATACCTATCGATCTATATAGGTAATTATTTTAATACATTAAATTTTTCAATTACTTTATAAAATTAAATATTTATGGATTTTCACAATTTTACTTACTTAGTAATTTTTCGCACTATTTCCAGGACCCATAGTAATTCTCTAGAACTCGTAGGTTTACCTTTTTGCCTAAATTTACGATTTACGTCTTTATGTGGATATTGTTCAGGATAAAGTTCAAAGCACTCTTAATCCGAAAAAAAATTTAACTTATATTTATGTTTTTTGAAAAGTGTTCATTGATTAATTAATTTCGATAAAAAAAACAGAACCTTAAGATAAAACCAAAAATATGATTCACGTACGTGGTTTAGACTGATTAATTTTTTCTAATCGAATCAGCAACGGATAACCAGCAACGACCGATATAAAAACCATATGAAAAATCGCACCGAAATCGCCCAAGATTTATTGCCCGATCGCTCTCACGCAAATCGCATTCAGCACTAATAAATTAAGTCAGCGCTATCGAAAAATGTAACAGAGCTATTAATAAAGATATTTTTATATAATATTAATATAAATACATATGTACGAGTATAATACACACACATACACTGCACATATACATATACGATGTGATCGTTATTATACATACCAGCTAGACTCGTCTCAAAGACAAACGGTGTGAAATAAAACTGTATTTTTCATAACAAGTGCCTATATTTTCGTGAGAAAAATCGTCGAGTGCGATTTATATTCGTATACTCAATGGTGTTTGTGTCTGTATAGTGTGTATAAAGTATGTTTATACAAAAAAAATCTGTCATACTGCATGTACAAGACGATGGGCACACCTCGTGTTGTGCTGCAGCGCGGTAAAGATATTATTACCCGCGAAGGAGAAAAATTACGGAACATAATATTATACATAAAAATATTATAACTGTATAATATAGCGTATAATATATATAATATAGTATGATACACTCTATAAGACAACGATGGATAGTGTGTGAGAAAGGACCAAAAAAAAAACACACCCCGCGGGACGCCCGATAATTTACACGAAATTACCAAGTAAATACCAGTTTCACGTGATGTCATTATACGAGCACCCAAGCGTGTGTGTAGTTGGCTTTGATTAATTGTTATTAATATTATCGCATTGTCTGTACGATATTGAATATGTGACTTACGCCTTTTTTTCCCCTTCGTTTATCTTCCTTCCCGGCGTGATTTAAGAAGTGGTTCGTTGTCGGTATCGGCGCGTACTTAAATACGCACTCAAATACATAAATACGTAATACGTATATTACCTATATAATAACAATAATAATATTATTATATTTATAGGTAAAATGCTTGTCCATATTAAATGTAACTCGCGTCACGTGCACAGCACCGTATGTGTGTGTGTTGCGAGATATTAAAATTTTATATTTTATGTACATCATATCTATATATTATTATGTATGTGACACGAATTCTTCGGTGTATATACTATATATATATATGCATAATATATGTATACCGCGCGTGGTCCATTATATTATAACGCGTATATTATATTGGTAGGTATGCATTATGATAATAAAATTATTGTACGTACCTATATCGTAAACTCGAAGATATCAATACGGGCGTCCGAAACACAAATCTTTGGACGAAGTTTACCGCATTTTTCGGTCGTTGTAAATTATTGTTATTACATCTTGTGCCTCGATATTATCGTATAGTATTATACAATACGTAGTTGCTCATATATTCATAGGCACCCATAAGACCATAGTTTAATGCGTGTGATAGACATTATTACTATATAATATTCAATATTGTACACTAGCTATATAACACGTGCTAAGTCCTATTTTTATGTATATAAATATACCCACCTCCTGTATATGCGTAGGCGGTTATAAGTTGTATTATATTATGATAATGTATGCTTGCACTTATAAATTGTCCATTTAGTTTTATTTCGACTTTTTTTATTATACTTGTAAAAGTTGAATTCACGCTCGTGCTCGAGTAATTTAAAATTAATTAAAAGCGCAGTAACGCTCCGTTTGAATACGTATAGTCAACGGACGGTGAATAGACGTATAATATTAGTCACGTTGTTTCTGCTGCACCATATACCTAACCATAATATATTATTTTAATGTTGGTACTCATTTACAACCATCATAATATATTATAATAATAAAAATAGCGCTCGGTTTACCTTATTGCACAACTGCAACGCTGCAGCGGTGACTGCAAACTAAAACTGCTAAGAAAACGGATGCTTCAACATTTATTGTTTTATGCATAGTGTTTTAATATAACAGGAATTCTGTGGTCAAGTTATAGGTAAGGATTGTATAGTCTTCTGAAAAATAAATCACGCGATATGTTTGTCTCCATCAAAGTTATTAATAACACTTAAATATTATGGTCACGGGTGCTATTTATCATATTTTAATAATATGACCGACGATACATAATAGGTATTATGTTTCTGAAAGTGTTGTATGTTGCGTGCTACCTGTTATTATTATGGATTATATATACTTAAATAGTTGTATGAAAGGTTATTCGTCCGACGTGGATTTGTAAAACAAATTTGATTTAATCGTTTTCACGAATTGAAAATCAAGAATTTGTAATATTGCTGTATGCACATAGGGTTTGTGTGAATTATTCGTAAGTCCATGTTAACGGTCTTCTTCATTCGGTGTGGACACTGGCCACGCGTAATAAATATATTAGTATTTTTTCATCACAAAAACACATTTGACGGATTGTTTGTTGAATGACAGTAATAATATATGGAGTGTATAATATAATACTATAAAGTCTTTTGCGAAAAATACAGTGGAAAATATTTTTTTTTCTGTTCAATATAATAATATATACATGTATAACGTTACTTGGTATACTCCCATCATTGTCATAGAAAACCTATAACTACCTAAATAAAGTGTGGTGACAGACGACAGTTACAGCGTGTATTTAGTCATCGTCACAAGTTTCTAAATAACTGCTGCTCACCAAACGTCTGCGCGAGCACTACATTGTTCGTCTGAAATTATAATGTAATAACATCACGACAGCGGACGATTGTTGCGGCAGCGGTAGTCGCTAAAAAAATCTAACATAATACCCCGTATCATGCACGTGGCGGCGGTGAAAAACGCGTTTTTATAGTTTTTCGGTCGGTCAACCGATTCTACCGCACGCGAGACATATAAAGTCGAGAGGTATATATATATACTACAATATTATTATAGTACGCGACGACCTACCTACATAATATTAAACATATAATTTAAGTATGTATTTTTTTTTTTTATTACCACGATTGTCGGCGGCGACCGTTGTTCCCAGAACGGAAAAATATATATAATATTATAACCCTTTGAAAAAGTTTCGGAAGATTATAAAAAACGAAACAAAACGGTGAAAAAAAATATGTGTACATAAAGTTATTTTTTTTCCTAAACATATTATATTTATACATATAAGTATGTATATGTATATATATATATTTATATTTTAGTTTTTTAGACGCGTCGTAAACACGTCCTCGTCCGAAATATTAAACGTACGACCTGTGACCCTCGCGTGTCCTCGCGCGCGGCTTTTCGGCACGACCAGAGTGTGTGTATGCGTGTGTGTGTGTATGCGCTTGTGTGTATGTGAGCAGTGAGCGCCTGGACGCCCTGCCGTTTCACGAACGCTGCAGAGAGAAGAACGCATTTTTTACGTTATTGTTTCTCTCCTGTCTTGCTCTCTTTCAATCTCTCACTCTCTCTCTATCCATCTCTCTCACTCTCTCTGCAGTATATTTTTATCTGACCCCCGTTCCCTATCACCCACATAAACTCTCGCACTATTTTCTCCTTTTGAACCCGACCGACTCGTTGCGTCGGTGGCGGAGAGATGATGAATCGTTTTGGGGCACCACCCCTTATACGCACACAGGTATTATATATATATATATATAGGAATTGTAGGTATACGACTCGCACACACACATACACATCTATATACATTCTATACATATTATATAAACTTACTATCGATAACCGATATATTATATTGGTACATGTAGTAAAGGTTATTATTTTTTGCAACGGAGGTGAGACGAAGTTGATGTGTAATTCATTGAATTTTTTTTTGTTACCACAGGCGGTATGGCAAAAAGTGCAATGGTTGCGCCCAGGGCATCTCACCCACTGACCTGGTGCGGAAAGCCCGGGATAAAGTTTTTCACCTAAACTGTTTCACGTGCATGATATGTCGGAAACAGCTGTCTACCGGCGAGGAACTCTACGTGCTCGAAGACAACAAATTCATATGCAAGGACGATTACATATCCGGCAAGAATGGACAAGGTGCGTTATTTTATTATTATTATTTTTTTTTTTTACCGTAACTTATGTTTTAAATAGGATATATAATTTACTTGTGGGGATATAGTATTTAGTTTGAAAATACAATTAATAATTACATTACGGAAAATATAAATACTAAAGAAAGGAAGAAAGCGTTTAAAACAAATCTTGAGATAGTCCGGTAAAAAAAAATATATAAATAAATAAAAATGAAAACTGAAAATGAAAAATCATATAAATCGATTAAGTCCTATTTCGATATACATTTTTCCAATTCTCTTCCACGCCACTGAAACCCCTTCCAGCCATTTCTACTTCCAAAGTTTGTTTCCTGTCTGAAAACGGGGGACATAACGTGGTTACCGGTTACACGACGCGCAAAACTCCCTTCGTATATATATATATATTATATTCGCCTCTACCCTTACAGATAATATACATATATATATATATATATATATATATATATGTATATATAGACACACTCACGCACACAAACATTGAAACATATATACTATATACACCCCCGGCACGCACGACAACCCTTCGCCATGACCCGTTTTGCACGCATAACTAGATTTCCGTTGATGAGTTTCAAATCGAGTTTCCCAACTATGGAAATGAAGTTCCGGCTGCCACCCCCTCTAGCCTGCAACATCCGTCCGAAAACGTAGTATATCCTATATATGTGTACGCGCAACTCTATACCACACCGCACCGAGCGCGTTCGCGTGCAGCATTTCAATATTTCATAATATACAAAACCGCTGGGTTTGAGGGAAACCTACTGCAGCGGTGTACGTGAGGTTCTTAAAACACAGTCGCGTATGATAAATTATATCGTAATATTGTTGGTCTCCACGCGACAAAGCTCGTTTCGCCAATGTTTATTGCACGTGTGCGCGTTGTATACACGTCAGAAAATTAAAAACTTATGCGAGCGCGTATTTCGGTCTACGCATGTATAATATGTGTATAACAATTATAAGGCATAAACCAACGGCCGTATAAATATTATGAACGTCGACGTATACGTAATAGTACATAAATTATTTCTATAATATGATGTATATCTGGGAGAAAAAAATATGCATTTAACCGCAAAAGTCGCGAGTAATTGGGTTTAAATTCTACATAATAATATTATATTCTCATGCGTATGACTGTACTAACTGTAAACCGGTTGTATGAGTTGAGTGTCAAGGTCTGGTGCGGTGCTAATGATACAAATGAAAATAATAGTTTAGCGCTTTGTAATCTTATAATATACCTACTCGATGGGTATGTATTTAATATGTGCAAACCGGTTAAATCGCAGCCATATACACTACTGGTACATAGGTATAGGCGTACCTACTTGCTTGTGTATATATAACATAATACATTAATATATAGTCCAGTAAGACGTATAGAATCGTATTTTCCGATCCAGGCATGGACTTGCCTGTGCATATAGAAGATGGCCGAGATAAAAAAAAAACCGAAGGAAATTAGATGGTTGGACGCATACGAGTCATTTTCACGCACTAAAAAAATTAAAATTAAGCACCCAATGAAATAAGTTGAAATAATAATGATGGATGTTCCTAGACGCGCTAGACGTGATCCTAGTCTCAGCTATTATATACATACAAGTAGTGAAAATGGAAAAAAGTAAAAGTAAAAACAATAATTACCGTCGACCCGTAATAGAATAATAATGAAGTTACAAAATATTGCGGGTTTAAAATAACCGGTTATAAAAAAGGTTTAACAGTAGATAAAAATATGATGCGCACAAAAGTATAAACCTTTACCTACGTTAAACATGTACCAAAGGTATTATAAACACCTGCAGTTCCAATATTGGTATAATATTATATTATGCGCGTTGTACGCGCATGTAGGTGGCGTATAAATATTTGAAACGACCGGCGTGCTTTTACGTATATTTTAACCCCTCGAAGTTTCACAAAAAAGTGCAGATGCGAAAAAGAAAAACACGAAACCTTGCGTCAAAACAAATGAACCGCGCGTTTAACTTTCAACAGTGGCTATCGTGCGTCTACAACATGACATCACCCTTGACAAAAAAAAAAAAAAAAAAAAAAACAAAGAAAAACACGGCCAAATGCATACCTATATACGTATAATATATACATCATTATACAAGCTTTGTTTATGAAAAAAAATAAAAATAAAAGCAATTTTTACACCAAAGCGCACGTATAATGGCATTGTGAGTCGAAATATTGGAATTTTCTTCCTTTCACGTTACACGCCACACACACACACGCATACGACACACACGCACAATGTACTCGGTGGTACACGGTGAGTTAAATAGGCGCCAGAAATTTCGTTACAGTCTGCGGCAAGTACCTATACATAATATATAATATATATATATATATATATATATATATATATATATATATATATATATATATATATATATGTATAGACATATACAAGACGCGATAGTCACTACGTGTGTAGTAGTGGTATATATAATAATAATACGGTAGTAGAGCATGTATATAATACATAATATGCGTGTACGAGGAGAGAGAAAAAGAAAGACAGAGAATAGACCATCGCGCGCGTACACACGCATTCCCCGCGGGTCATTTTTCCCGCGTCTCCTTCGGGGCCGTCCTCGCACTATCGGCGGACTATTATTATTATTATACATCATATATATATAAATATTATATTATATTATGTGTGTGACCGCGGTAGCGAACGTACACAATAAATATATGGTCGCCACCATGCACTATGTATAGGTATAGAGGTAGGTACCTACAACTATTGTTCCATTGTTGGTCCACGTCGCGGTGCTCACGGGAGGGAGAGAGTGAGAGAGAGAAAAAAAATAAAAGAAATATAATGTCGAAACTATAATATACAATAATATATTATCGTATGTGTATACCTCTATATTATATATACGGCCGTAGTCCG